>NC_142009.1:44979749-45284749 GCF_049901735.1 Notechis scutatus
CCAATGAGGCCAGTTGGAAGGAACAAAAAAGAGATTCCATTCCTGTGAAATTCGGAAGTCTTTTTGATATAAATCTTTAAGGCCCTATGCACATCTAGGGTGAACCAAGATTTTTCCAAGTCATAGACCAGTCTGGGACAAAAATCTGGAAGAACCAATTCATGTAATCTGTGGAACAAGGTGTTGACTTTGGGAATAAATGTTGGATCCAACCTCAAAACCACCTGTTGAGGGTGGAATATACACAGGTCTGGGCGAACTGAGAGAGCGACCAACACAGAAACTCTCCTGGCTGAAGTGATAGCCACCAAGAAGGCTACCTTAAGCGTAAGGAGATGCCGACTAGCCAATTTGAGAGTTTCAAATGGAGCCTTAATCAGGGACTGCAACACCTTTGACAAGTCCTATGTAGGATACCTGTGGACCACTGGAGGGCGAAGATTAGCTGCCCCTCTGAGGAACCTATGGACTGTAGGATGGTGTGCTAAAGACTCCAACTTGCCACAAGTCAGTACTGATGATATAGCCGCCACCTGGCAACAAAGGGTATTGGGAGAAAGGCCTCTATCCAAATCCGCCTGGAAAAAGTCCAAAATGTGTGATACGGAAGCCTCTAAAGGCTGGATGTTTGAGTTAGAACACCAAAGAGAAAAAGCTTGCCAGGTAATGTCATAGATGCAGATGGAAGAAGATCTCTTGGAGGCTTGAATGGTTCTGATTACTTTGTTGGAGAGATGGGTACATTTTAACATGCTCCATTCAATTGCCAAACTGTCAGCTGTAGCCACTGAGGCTCTAGATGAATCAGGGACCCCTGGAGGAGAGAGATATCTTCCTTAGGAATCTGCCAAGGATGAGCTACGGAGAGACCCATCAAGTCTGCAAACCAAGGGCGCCAAGGCCAATAATCTCTGCTCTTTCTGCCAAAATCTTACGTATTATGGCTGACAGCAGAGGCAAGGGAGGAAAACCATATAACAGTCCCTGGGGCCACCTGCTATGAAGAGCACTGGTCCCTCCAGCCCCCGGAGTAACAAACCTAGGTAACTAGTGAAAAATCTAGGTAACTGAGCATTAAACGGCATAGCAAACAAATCCACCACAGGAACTCCAAATCTCTGAGTTATCTGTAGAAAGAGGGAAGTGTGCAGCCTCCATTCCATGTGGTCAATAGTAGCTCTGCTGAGCCAGTCTATGCTCAGCCCAGATGGACAGATGATGTTCTGCCCATCTACCCAAAACCTCAGTTTCTGTCATAAGGGATTGGGACATGGTGCCTCCCTACCTATTAATATGGGCTTTGGTGGCTAAACTCTCTGTCATGACTAGGACATGTGTGCCACAGACCTGTTGACTAAACTTTCTGAGAACTAAATGGACAGCCCTGAGTTCCAGCCAGTTTATATTGTGCATTTGCTCCTCAGTTGATCAAGTGCCCTGAGCCATATGAGAAGCCAGATGAGCTCCCCAGCCTGATAAGCTGGCATCGGTCATGAGGATGAGTCTGTCCTCCACTTTGAAGGACAGACCACTGGAAATGGCTCTAGAGAGCCATCACTGAAAGGATTGCAACACCTTCTTGGGTACCCTAACCTTCATCAAGGAGTGACTCTTACCTAATTTTTGATGAGGCAAGAGAAACCACTGGAGGGCCCTGGAATAAAGCCTGGCCCAGGGAACAATGCCAATGCATGACACCATCTTACCTAAAAGTTGGGAGAGATGAGCCAATGGAGTGGAACCCTCTCTCCACATACATTTTGCTAACAACTGCAGGCTGTCCTGCCTTTCCTGGGAAAGGAAAACTTGACAAACCAGAGTGTCAATAGTACCTCCCAAATGAAACAGATGAGTGGAGGGCGTAAACTGGCTCTTTTTAACATTTATTGAGAAACTGAAATCCTGCAACTCCGAAATAGCAGTCAGGTAGCCAAAACCTTAGTAAAAACTCTAGGGGCAGACAATAACCCAAACAGAAGAGCCCCATATTGGAAATGGTTTCCCTCATAACAAAAATGTAAGTAATTCCTATAGGAATGACAAATGGGAATATGTAAATAAGCTTCCATCAAATCAATAGAAGTGAGGAAGTCCCCCTGCTCTCCAGGATAGTCTGGGGGGGGGGGAATGCATTTTAAAACGCCTGTAAACTATGAATTTGTTGAGCCCTTTCAAATCAAGAATTGCCTTCTACCCCCCACCCACCCATCCCCGAGGCTTTGGGGATGACAAAGAGTCTGGAATAAAAATTTTTACCGTTGGTCTGTGGGGGCCTTTTAGATGGCTCTGAGCTGCAGCAAATACTGAATAGCTGATTCCATGAGCCCCCTTCTCACCTTGTCCCTTGAAATAGGACAGAAGATAAAAGAAACTCGGAGGAGTGGAGTAGATCTCTAATGAAAGGCCCAATCTTACAGTATTTAAAACCCAGGCATCTGATGTAATTGCCCCCCATATGTCAGCAAACATAGCTAAATGTCCACCAATGGGGAAAGATAGAAATTTGTTAGCGTTGGTGACGGTACGGGTGACTGCCTCCTTCTTGAAAGGGCCGCTTGCCTGAGTGTCTGCCCTTGTCTGATCAATCTGATGGTGGCTCAAGATGTTGATAAGTGGACTTGGCAGACCGATGGAAGCTGGATGCAGATTCCACCTGGAAGGATGGTTGTCTGAAGTTTGGGGCAGGCTCTGCCCTCTTGTAAAGCGATGGAAGCACTTTCCTCTTATCCTTGGACTCAACCAGGAATGGGTCTAATGCTTCCTCAAATAGCTTGTCACCTCATACAGGAATCGATGCTAGCTTCCATTTTGTATTGCCAACAGCCTGCCAATTATGCAGCCAACACATGCGCCTGGTGCCACAGAAGAAGCAATGGCCTTGGTGGCAAACCTGGCCCCGTGTAGAGTGGCATCTGCTGTGAACTCTGCTGCAACTATCTTACTAAGATCTTGATGAGTATGGATGTCTGCATCTGGGATCCTGTCCTGAAGCTGCTTCAGCCATTTGAGGGATGTTCTGGTGAAGAACGATGCTGCTGTGGATGCCTTCACAGCCCAGGCAACAGCCTGGTGAGATCTTTGCAAAGACTGCTCGATCCTTTCTTCCTCGGCTCTGAGGATGTCTTCCGAAGGGGCCATAGAGGTAGAAGCCAAAGCTGCTTCAGGTGCATCCACCATGGGCACTTGGAGACTCTTGGTTAGCTCTGGACCCATATTGAAGAATCTGCTGTCAGAAGACAAGGGATTGGGTCCCAAAACCAGCGATTCCAGTTGCTTCTGTACCACTTTCAGAAAAAGCCTTGGGGATGGTATCACCTCCTTCCTCATGGTAGGTTCATCAAAAAGCGTGGGAGGCTGAACAGCAGAATCTTCATCATCAGCATCTTTCAAGTTGGCTGTATTTCTAGGCTTGAGAGTAAAAGAGTGAATAACGTAGGTTGAACAGGCCTGCAAACACTGGAATCTGAGGGGTTAGGCCTTCATCCACAGACATGTCAGATTCCCTTCTTTCTGTTTCCCTTGCCAAAGAGGGAGCAGTAGAAACAGATGGAACAAAAGCAGAAGCAGCTGGAGAAACACGTTCCTGAATCAAGGAACCCCTTTCTGATAGTAGAGCCACCTGTTCATGGGATGGAATTTTTTTTTTTTTTTTTTTTTTTTTTTTTTTTTTTTTTTTTTTTTTTGTGTTTTTTTTGGTGGTGTGTGTGGGGGGGGGGGGGGGGGGGGGGGGTTTTTGGGGGGGGGGGGTGGGGGGGGGGGGGGGGGGGGGGGGGGGGGTTTTTTTGGGTTTTTTGGTTGTTGGGGGGGGGGGTGGTGGGGGGGGGGGGGGGGGGGGTGTTGGGGGGGGGGGGGGGGGGGGGGGGTTGGGGGGGGGGGTGGTTGGGTGGGGGGGTGTGTTTGTGGGGGGGGGGTGTTGTTTTTTGGGGTTGTTTTTTTTTGTTTTTTTGTTTTTTGGGGTGGGGTTGGGTTTGGGGGTGTTTTTGGTTGTGTTTTGGGTGGTGTGGGGGGGGGGGGGTTTTGTGGTTTGGTGTTTGTTTTTGTTTTGGGTTTGTGGGTTTGGTTTGGTTTTTTTTTTGGTTTTTTTGGGTTTTTGTGGGGGGGGGGTGGGGGTTGGGTGTTTTTTTTTTTTGTTTTTTGGGGGGTGGGGGGTTGTTGTTTTTTTTTTTTTTTTTTTGGGGGGGGGTTTGGGGTTGGTTGGGGGGGGGGGGGGGGGGGGGGGGGGTGGGGGGGTGGGGGGGGGGGGGGGGGGGGGGGGGTTGGGGGTTTGTTGGTTTGGGGGGGGGGTGGGGTGTTTTTTTTTTTTTTCATTTTTTCATTTTCTTTTGTTGGGGGGGTGTTTGGGTTTACTTTTTTCATGTCATTTTAACTTTGTGGGGGGGGGGGGGGTGTGTCACAGACACCTCAGATACCTCTGAAGAGTTACGGACAAACCGTTGAATGCCTTCAGAGATTCCCTTTCTGATAGCTCTGTCTATCAACAGCTGCATACTAACTGGGATCTTCAACTCAGAAGGCTCAGCAGGTCTGAGGCCAGCAGCAATAGGTATAAAAGTGGCCTCCACTCCAGGCCTACTGCATTCTTGCTCCTGCCAAGGTACTGTCCTGAAACCTCCCTGAGGATCTCCATAAGGCCTCCATCAGCAGTAGGATGTTGTGTGGAATCACCTTCAACTGCATCAGGGGACCAAGTCTGGACCATAACCCTGAAGGAAGATCCAGGTTCCTGATCTTGTAGATCAACTGCACTGTGATGAGAAGCAGAAGATGTCTCTCTGACTGGAGATGTGATCCTTGAGGCTTTTTGTACCTTGGCAATTTGCTTCTCTAGGGCCTTCTGCCACCTGGAAACACCCTTCTCCTCCGGCCTAGAGGCCTTCTTCGCTGACAAGGCCTTCTTCTCTTACTTGTTCCATGAAGTCAGAGCAGATGAACTGCACTGTGGGATTTTCCTGCTCTGGAGGCCCTGCTGCCTCTAGGGGCATCCACCATCTTGAAAGAAGAAGGCCTTGGGGAATTGCAGCCCTGTACAAGGAGGAGAAGCACACAAAGGGAATTTTTAAAACACAGGGGATATCTTCACTGCTTATCCCCTAGCTACTGGGACTAACACCCCATTGGGGCCTAATGGGGCTTCTAATTATAGACAAGGCCCAGCCTGAAGCCGAAGGCCCTGGTCTACCTCAAAGATAGGGACAAGGTCCCCCACCAGAATTAAACAATATTTTAGCACCTATCCTTCGTAGTCTTCTGGACCAGCAGCTTCCAGAGGCCGATGGCCTAGTGCTGGTCCTGGAGCTGGAGAAGCAGGCCAAACCTCCTGCCAATCAAAATGGCTGCTGCAGGCCATGAGGCCCTCCAAAATGACCACCATCGGCCTCGAGGCTTCCTGGTTCACTGAGGAACCCAAAGGCAGGCTCCTCAGCCTTTTGCTGCTCCCTGATGGGCAGGGGCAGCTCCTTGGATGGCTGTTCAAACAGCAGCCTCCTTCTTTGCCACTGAGGCTCACAAATGGCCCTGCAGCTACGGGAAATGTGGGGCCAATGCCTCCCACACTCCAAAATGGCCACTCGATTTGTGCAGCCTCCTCTTCACCACGAAGGTCCAAAAAGCGGCCCTGTGGCCTTTGCCGACTGCTCCTGACTGCTGGAACAGCCCTCAGCTGCTTCGCGGCTCCAAGAAACAGCTGAGAGTCAGAGCCAAGTTTTTTGAAATATTTTCGTTCTTGAGCTCGACAAAGTAAAAGCTGCCTTTGAAAAAACCAAAGGAGGGGCAGTCGATTGCGTCCGTCCTGGCTGAGGACTGAGTTGAAAGCTGGGAGGAGCCACCCACAATGGGCGGAGCTAGGCTAATCAGCCTTTTGACAGACTCAGTCCAATCAGCTAGGACAAGAGCAACCCATTGTCTGACCTATCACAACCTTACAAGGGAGAATAATTCATTTGTTTAAAAGTCATTACAGCAATTTCTTCATTGTCTTAATGCCCCAGTTTTGCCATTGGCAAATACCTACAGTAAAATTAATACTCCAGGAATTATTAGTTGTTTTTAATTATTTCCCACTAATAAATTATTTAAAAAACCACAACAAGCTCCTTACTTCTCCAGATATCTCATGATCTGTTCATACTTTCCCTCCCATCCACTGAACAAAGTTTTTGAAGCATTGCTCCTGTACAGAATAAGAGTTTTGCCACAAGAGTCAACAAATGTTACAAATGCTGTTTTCCTGGAAAATTATGCCAAGAAAGAAAATTGTAATACTATTTTCTAAAAATCAGATAATGAACTCAAGGATTATTTCAATGAATCAATGATCAGAACCAATAAATGTCCTACTACTGTGCAAAAGCTGTCAAATAGTTTGCAAAATTCTTGATTTTTTTTCTCCCTGAGAAAAGAAAGTGAACCTTGTGAGAATTGTCATTATAAGAGCATAAGTCAGAACTCCTAGGCTTTTCATGGTGTAAACTCCAACAGATTTTATACAATAATGACACTTCTTACATGCTTATTGAAGAATTTTATTTGTTGTTTGCTGAGCTAATGAATAAACCACCATTGCACTACAAAGGAGCTGGAGTTTGTATTCATTTCAGGACAAATCTTGAATACTCAAGGACTGGCTGAGAATTATTTTATTTGTTTAATTTATTTGCCACCTATCTTGTTGTAGGGATACTCTAAGCAGCTTACAACAAGAAAAAACATAGAAATGGAAAGAGTATAAAGAAACCAGAAGTAAAATAATAGAATAAAATAAACAATGAAAAAAAACCCAGTGAGAATACATCAATATGATAACAAAAAAGGGATAGGTACAGGGCAGAAAGCAAGTGGGGAACTGGAGCCTGCCATCCATCCAGCAGCCACTTCCAGGATGGCTTTATTTATATAAATTTTTAAAATGTATATAATTTTTATAATTTATAAGATGATTGGCAATAATGTGGAATAACTAATTGTTTCAGATTAGGGAAATAAGTCTTCCAAGGATTTATATTGTCATCTTGTTTATTTAATGTACAGAAAGAAAATTTAATGATAAATGCTAAACTAGAAGCAATTTTAAAAAAACAACCTCAGATGATACCACTTTGATCATCAGAAAAAAAAAAGATTTCAGGAAACTTGTTGAAAGTGAAAGAAGAGAATGAAAAAGCTTGTTTGTTGCTCAGTGTTAGAAAAAAGAAGAAAGGAATGTCAATAGGCAATACTAACCCAATAGAAACAGTGGAGAAGTTGAGGCAGCAAAGACTTTTTGCTATTTGAAGTTCATTGCGGGGTCAGTGTACACATGAAATAAAGAGGGTCTATAACAGACAAAATATTAAAAGGCACACTGATACACATCACATATATACATATACATCACATTGATAGCGAACAGATTTTGTTGAGGCCATGGGCTTCCCAGTTGTAGCATATGATTAGCAAAGCTGGGACATCAGAATAGCTGAAGAAAACGTGATATCTTTTGTCCTTTCCTGGTCTACAGAAATCACAGACACACAGGTAAGTTTTCTATCTTTACTAAAAAAAAGTTTTTAAACAGAAATGCAATGGCAACAGGCATGAATATACAAGAAGAAGCCCAAAGAGTTGAGGAATATAATGATAAGATAAATAGAGAGTTGTCGCCAACAGATCTGTGAGGCATGAGACTCCCATTATTGTCGGGCTTCAATAACGCTGCTGACAAAATGAAGCCCGACATGTCGCTGTGATTGGGGGAGAGCTATCTACCTGGAAAGTCCCGAATCGATGTCGATGACAGCGGACAAAGCCAGGCGTAACCGTCCCTCCCCGCTTTGGTGTGACCGGCTGGGAAACTGCCTTATCAGTTGCTCGGTGTTTTGCAAAGCTTTAAGCAAAACGCCTCCCACTCTTACCAGCCGGGAAATACCTCGGGATGTCATTTCGGCTGGTCAGCATTCCACATAGGGGATATCGAATGGATCGGGGTGGAAGGTTGACACTCGGGGAGGGGGAAGGTGTTATTTGGGGGGTTGGGTGGTAGCGCGCAAGATTGCTGTAGATGAATGTTGGGTGTTTTGCTAAGGGCGGATGTTAGCTAATTAATGGGGGGGGGGGTGAACGGGAAATATAAACAGCACTGAGAGGCAGACGCTCTCAGAGCTGGCTTTACTCGGACTTTCCGTTTGTTGTGGCTGTTGGAGGAGGCCAAAATAAACACACATTGCTACATCAAGACTGTGAGTGAAGTGTTTTATTTAACCAGTTTCAATGACCTCCCGTAGGAGCTAACAATTATATATGGGGCATAATTCGGATTTGCTTCTTTGATGGGGCAGGGTTCTTTCCGGCCAATAGTCTTGTTGAATGCCTTTGTTCGGCCCTCCTCTACTCATGGCAGGCCCTTGCATTGTGGGGAGGTGTTAACTCCGCCTTTGTTTTCTGAGGCCAGTGATAACTATCTTATCTGGTTGCCAGGCAATCTTCCAGCTGAGTCCCCTCAGGCTGATGATCTTCATCATCTTCTGAGTGTGAGCTGGTCCTGACATCTTTGAATTGTAATACAGAGGAAATTGGATCATACAAAGGGTAAATGATTCAATTGCTGATGAAATAAAAGGGGCATTGGTGCTTACCTGATATGCCCATTTTCTGTGAGCTGTGAAGAGCATCCTGGCATGGGAGGTGCTTCTGTCTCTCATTCGATAGGCTGAGCTGATTTCTGAGGACACTCCTCCTTGAGGCTCCTCCTTAGTGTCCCCAGTTTTGGCGAAGTCGAAGTGATAAGTTCATCATCGTTTTTTGCTTCCCCTTTGCTCAGTAGACTTGGCCAGGATTGGACCCACACTAGACAATTCTGGGTGGGGCTGGATGCTCTTCACAGCTCACAGAGAATGGGCATATCAGGTAAGCACCAACACTCCTCCAGATGAGCTGTGAAGAGCATCCAGGCATGGGACATACCAAAGCTGGCGTGTCCTATGGGAGGGTCTTCATCTGGTTGGAGTCCCCCTTTTTATGTGTGGACCCGTTGTAATACCCATCTGCTGAAGGCTGCTTCAGGGGAACCAAAAACATCCAGTTTATAGTGCCTAATGAAAGGCGACGGTGAAGCCCACTTTGCCACCCTACAGATCTCCTCGATCGACACTTGAGTAGCCCAAGCAACCAATGTTGCAGCACTCCTAGTTGAGTGTGCCGTAATCCCTGTAGGTACAGGCAATGACTGTGTCTCGTAAGTTTTAGCAATCATGGCTCATAGCCACCTGTCAACTGTCAATGAAGTGACTTTTCTTCCTTGAGTAGCAGGTTGAAGATAGACGAAGAGCACCTCCATCTTCCTAAAAGAGGCAGTCCTGTCTATGTAGATTTGGAGGGCACATTGTACATCTAATAGATGCCATTGTCGTTCTAGACTGTGAGATGGTCTAGGACCGAAGTTGGGCAGTATCAACTTCTGTGCTCCGTGGAAGGCCAAATTAAATTTGGGAATGAAGATTGGATCTAAGCAAAAGACAACTCTGTCAGAGTGGAAAACACAGAGATCTTGTCTCACTGACAGGGTGGCTAGCTCAGAAATTCATCTTGCAGGTGATATCACTACTAAGAACACCACCTTGTATGTGAGTAGGTGGACACTCATGGTTCTTAGAGGCTCAAAAGGTTGTTTTGTGAGTGCTATGAGAACCTTGTTTAGATCCCAGGTGGGGTATCTGTGGACCACTGGAGGTCTCTGTTGAGGTAATTCCCCATTAGGAGAATGAGCGCACACAGGGAGACGTAGTGAGAGTGGTGAAGAATAATACACAACCAGCACACAGATACACTGTATAATAAAATGTAGGTTTTTATTTCCAGTAAATGGTTAATCCAAGTTCAACAAACAGTCCAAGTCATCCACGGTTAAAGCAATCAGTTTTCAGTCCAGAGATAATCCAATAACAAAGTCCAGTATCAAAAACAGTTCAGTAATAGACTCACATCAATCCAAGACTAATAATGGTTATCAACAGTCAATGCAGAAACACACTCTCCAGAACAGGACAGAACAACCCAGGTTTCTAGCTCCATCTTATGGCCGTTTGAGGAACCACACCCAATTACACTTTTAGCATTCCCTTAAAGAGACAGTATTAAAATGTCTATCCTGGTTTATATATTTTCCAACCCAACTGTTAGGTGACTTACATTCCTAACATTCTCCCCTTTGGGTAGGACAATATATACAACCTTACATTCTAAGTCCATAATCCTCACAGCAATCCTTATGCTTTACAGAGCTTTGGGCTTTTGTAAAATGATCTGCAATGTTATTTTCTGACATACACTATTCCAGCTTAATCATCTTACTTTGCACACATTGTCTCACATTTAAATATCTTAAATCTGTGTGTTTTGATCTTGTCTTAACAGCAAGATTTGAAGCCATCTGTATTGCTAATTGGTTCATAAACAACAATAGAATCTGTTACATCAATTCCCATATCAATTAATAGTTGCTTATAAAAAACTAAATCTGTACATAATAAAGACAAACATGAAAATTCAGCCTCCATTGTTGTTAAACTTAAATGTTTCTGTCGAATAGACCTCCATCCAATCAACACCTTTCCTAATAATACTACAGTACCTGACATAGATTTACGTGTATTTACGTCTGTAGCAAAACTTGCATCGGCATATGCAGTTGGACTTAGTTCATCTTTAGGCTCCAAATACAATGCATAATGCATTGTTTGTTTCAGATATCTTAACACACGTTTAGCAGCTTGCCAGTGACTTTCAGTTGGCTCAGCATTAAATCTCGCTAATTGATTAACACTGTATATTATATCTGGCCTTGATCAATTACTGAGATAAGATAAGCTACCAATCAAGGACTGAAAAATGTTCTTATCAAAAACAGGATTTTGAACATCACTGTGGCTAAACTACTGGCTCATCGGTGTTTTAGCCGGCTTACAAAGTTCTATTTTAAAATTCTTTAGTAATTGGTTAATTTTATCTGCCTGTGAGATTTTGCATCCTCGCCTAGTTCTATTTATCTTTAAGACAAGATATTCTTTGATTTCTCCTGTTTTATCTTAAATTTCTGTTCTAACAGTGAAATTATTTTAGTAGCTTCTTGTTCAGTTTTGGTGATTAATGCTATGTCATCAGTAAACAATAGCAACAATGAAATTATACCATTACTTTCTCTTTTAAACAAACATGGATCAGCCATGCCAGCTGCAAAACCTATCTTAGTTAATTCCTTAACTATACACTGGTTCCACTCATATCCTGATTGCTTCAAGCCATAAAGACTCTTTTTCAATCTCCAGCAATCAGTTGTATTATTATTTTTGATGCCTAAAGGTTTCTTTAAATATATAGTGTGTTGCAACGGTGCATGCAGATATGCCGTCTCTACATCCGAATGATTTATAATGCATTTCTCCTTAGCTGCCCACACTAATGCTGCTCGTAATGTGGTAGCCTTCAGACTAGGTGCAAACACCTCATCATAGTCATTTGCTGTCTGATTGAACCCTTGTGCTACTAACCTGGCTTTATGGGTAACAGTCCCATCCACACTAGTTGATAGTTTATAAATCCATTTACACCCTATGGCAGGTTCACCTGGTGGTAACTTAACATTTTCGTATACCTCCAACTTTTTAAAGGATTTCAGTTCCTTATCCATTGCTTCCTGCCAAGCAGCCTGATCCTTAGCAGGATACAGTTTTAGTTCATTATAGTTATTTGGAACTATATTCACTTGGCATACAACACTAGCCTGATATCTATCAGGTGGTCGTGTTACTCGGGTTGAACGTCTTGGTAATACAGGACTTACTGGTGGACTTTCCTGTGCCACCTGCTCCTGTTCTCCTACCTCCTCCTGTGCCTGTTCTCCTACTTCCTCCTGTTCTTCCTCTTTAATGGCTATTCGTGGTTTACTTATTTTATCTTTAGGGACTATTTGGGTGTCAATAATAACATCATTGCTGGATTCCTGTTCCAGTTTATCCCACCCAACGTGTTCAAGAAATTTAGCACTAGCACTACAGTAAACATGAGCTGTGCCTGGATCCCAGAATCTAAACGATCTATGGTTGGCCTCATAACCTACGAAAAATAATTTCGTAGTTCTATGTTGCCCTTTCAGTCTTACTTGTGAGGGAATATGCACCCATGCTGGAGCTCCAAATGTGTGTAGGTAACTTAAATTTGGCTTTCTTCCATGCCAACAAGTGAATGGCAATTCACCAATTGTTGTGTTAACTACATTGTTTAAAACATGATTACTACACATTATGGCTTCACTCCACAGTGTTTCAGGCAAACCTGAATCAGATAACATAGTGCAAGCCATGGCTTGTAATGTTTGCCCTCTTCATTCTACAAACGAGTAATATTGTGGTCTGTAAGGTGCAGAACATTTATACTCAACACCAGCCAATTTTAGCATAGTTTGGAATCTATTGTTAACTCAGTCCCGTTATCAGTAACTAAAGTAATTACTTTACTTTTCATTTTTATCTCAGCAAATCTTAGCCAGTTAAAGAAATGTTGGAATATTTCTCTTTTGTTTTTCATGAGATAGCAGAAACCGTATCATGAGTAATGGTCCATTATATTCAAAACACAGCAGGCACCTCCCGAACTAGGTTTCTTAGGACCAATTAGGTCAGCAAAAACAACCTCTAAAGGTTCTTTGGTCTTAAACCCATTAAGTCTGTTTGCTGGAGTAACCTTACTTTTCTCTTGGCTATAAGCATTACAGTTTAAATACTTGTTACAGGGTTTCAATTTTACTCCCTCTGACAATTCAACAGTTTGTTTGAGCATTTTGAAATTAATGTGCCCCAGACATCTATGCAGTAAATGTATACATTCATCATGTGGCTTAACATTGTTATAAACCGAGTTAGCCATCTGAAACTGGTCACCATGTATCACATATAAATCGTTCTCTAAAGTAGCAGTAACACTTTTACCCTCTTTCTCTATTATACAGTTATCTCCCCTAAAGGTTACTACATAACCAAGATTAACTAAAGCCCTTACTGATAGCAAATTAAATTTCAGTTTAGGTACATATAACATAGTTAAATGTTCATTTATACAAGAACAATATGCAGTACCTTCACCAGATGCGTTAATCTTCCATCCATTTGCCAATGATACATGTTGTTTACTCGTGGACATCTTTACAAACTTCTTTCTATCTTTAGTAATGCATTATGATGCTCCACTATCAACAATCCACAAATCATGGTTTACAGTTAAATTGCTAGACATAGCTAAACTAACATTCTTCTTAGCCTTCTGGTAATTACCAGTATTCTGTTGTTTGCCCTTCTTACAGAATCTAGCTATATGTCCCCTAGCCCCACAAGAAAAACATTTCCTAACAGTATAGGCAGTTGAAGACAAATCCTTTTCTTGTGGTTGTTCCTTCCTCAGTTGGTCCCTATCCAGCCGTCTTCTTGCCTCTTCTAACAACCTTCCAGTTATGTCAGTCAATGTCAGTTTATCTCTGGGCAGGACTTCTAGTGAAGATACATAATCATCCTAACTTTCATCTAATGAGGAAAGAATGATGTAAACTTGATGCAGCTCTGAAAATATCAGTTCCTTTTCATGTAGCTCTTGAAATGTTCTTTTCATGAAGTTTAAATGAGCTAACATATCTCCACCTTTCAGAAGACGTGCTCTAAACAGTTTATGTGTAAGATGTATGTGTGCACCTACACTGTCACGAACATAAGTCCTCTTCAAATTCTCCCAACACCTAGAAGCAGACTCTTCTCCACGAATATGGACTAGCTGCTGGTCACTCAGTGTTAGTCCAATTATACAAAGAGCTTGTTCATTGTTTCGTTTAAAGTCAGCAAGCTTCTGGGCATCGTCTTCATTATCTGGATCCCAAGCATTTATATCCGGTGGATCTTGAACTGCAGCCCATAACTCTTCTCTACGTAAAAGTAGACTGCACTTCATAGACCAGGAAACACAGTTTGTTCCATCCAACCGGGTTATCAGTGATAGACTTGTTGACGCGTCTTGTGTCATCTTTACCAGGACAGTAACCCACAATTAAACAGTAAACAGCTGTCTGTATACGGTACTGTGTATTCACACTCACTCTCAGTTATCTGAGCCTGGTATGGTCTGGGCCAGGGGGTGGATGCTGGCTTCCACTTATGTTTGGTATCCGCTTTCCAATGTCTGAGCAGAGTAAGCGTCGTGCTGTGACTTGGGATGCTATGGGTCTTGAAAAGAATTTTACAGATTTAAACATTGCATCTGCAGAGAATTCTGCAGCTGCCATCAATTTGGCTATGTCCTGATGCGCCCTGGTATTTGATGAAGGAATGGAATCTCTCAGGTGATGGAGTCACCTTAGGGAAGATCTGGTAAAGAATGAAGTGGCTGTAGCCACTCTGATAGCCCATGCATCTGCTTGGTGAGACCTGCAAAGTGCTAATTCTGCTCTCTTGCCCTCTGGTTTAAGAGCTTCCTCCGCTTCGCTTGGTATAGTGGAGGAAGAGGCTAAGGCTACCACAGGTTCATCTACATTGGGGGCTAGTAGGGAGTTAGAAAATTCTGGTGCTAGATTGTAAAATTTTTTGGTCATATCCCATTGGATTGAGATAAGCAACTGTAGAAGTCCACTGTTTTTGAACTAAATCAGTGAACATTTGTGGGACTGGTATGACCACTGCTTCGGTGACAGGTTGTAAAAAGGTTACGTCATCCGACTCCTCTTGCGCTGAAGTGTGGTTGGGAGGTAGAAGTTGGACTGTCAAGGTGTACGGTGTTTTTCACCTTGAATAGTAAAGATTTAAATAGGTGAGGGCAGAAAACCCCTGTGAATGTCGGTTGATCTGGGGCCAAACACTCATCTTCCAACATATCCTTCTCTAGCTTCTCTGTCTCAGACAACGATGAAACATTGTCTTGGGAGAACACTGACACAATTTGTTCCAGTTTGCCTAACTGGTCTTCCCTGTATTGCATGATCTGGTCGGGCACATGAGTGATTGGAAGTTTCGCTTCCTGGGGAGATACCTGAAGTTGAATGGATGCTGCCCCGCTTAGCGACCATGTCGACTGAAGATCATAATCAGGACCTGCTTGATTTTGTCTTGCCAGGAGGGTCTGTTGCACTCCTGCTGTGATGTCTTGCTTGATAGCAAGTTCCATCCAAGCTGTCATTTGCAGGGGAATTTCCTGAGGAAGAGTTTCCTCTTTGCAAAGACCTGCTGCCATGGGAGTGAATGTAGCCTCATGAACCCTCCGTAGTGCAGGCAGTGCAGTTGAAGTGCCTGCATGTTCTGGCAAATTGATGCTGTACCTGGATTGCACTGACAGATCCAGTGGAGGAGCTGGAATAGAGCTTTGAACAGGAGAGGCTCTTGGATGAGACATTGTTTGTTTATTCTTCTCTGCCTCGTGAAGGCACTTTTTCAGTTGTGTTTCTAGTGCCTTTTGGTGCCTCTTGGCGTCTTTCTCAGCAGCCTTGGGAAGCTTTCTTGAGCCCGTTGTCTTCTGGGTTCTGGCCATTGCCGTTCTGACTGCCACCCTAGATGCTGAAGCAGAGCCAATAGAGCTTCCACTTGCCATTGTAACTCCTGTATACAGGAGCTGTAAAAGGGTGAGGCTTGAAATTAGAGGCCGTTGGCACGCCTAAGCAACCTGCTCTGGAATGGGCAGGGATTCCCTTAATGTAATTGCTTTAATCTCCCTTTTCAAATTATTATTAATTTAATTATTTTAATTAATTAATTAATGCCAAATAAAATCAAATTTATACCAATTAAATATACACCCTAATTTGCCCAAGTAGTATCCAACTCTAATTGACACTGGGCCTCAAACAGCTTTAGTGCACAGTGCGGTCTCAGGCCTGGGTGGTAGCTATTTTCCTGCTGACAGGATCCAACTGTGAGGGGTTTGCCAACTAAATTCCTTCAGCAAGTCTGTTCTTATCTTAAAAACTTGTTGAAGGCCCCTTTAGGCTGTCGTGGATCAGCCTTTTGGGAAACCACCCCTCACAACAGAAATTTAAAAGTTAAACTCTGATCCTTTATTTGACTCTAGTTTGCTGTAATTGACTTTAACTGTGAACAAAATGGTGCCGGCCATTATTTTTGGTGTGGGATTGGGACATTCAGCAGTCGATACCCCGGTTGGAGCTACCCTACTTTTGGAGGGGCTCCTAATAACTGCCGGGTAGGGGGTTGAAGCACTGATGCTTCCCCTCTTTGTCAGATGTTCTATGCGGGGAAATAAGCCTCCTTTTAAATTGCTTATTGCGAATGAGAGCCTGTGCTCAGTTCTTCGCAATGGCTCTTCGCTGAGGGAGAGAAACTGGCAGCCAGTTCTTTGACCAAATGGCCAAACAAGAGAAGAGCTCTGATTTCCTCTTCTGCATTAGGTGAGGGAATAAGCCGTTGGTGTGGTTTAAAATCGATGTGATCTCGAGCCTCCGCTTGGATCGTTGTTACAGCCCCAGCTGAGGGTTGAGATCTCTAACTGCTAGCCGATTGAAAAATGGCGTCGGAGCCTGTCTTGATAAATTTTGAGTGCTATGATGGTGGACAGCAGGAAGCTGTGATCTGATCTGGATTTTTGAAGATTTTACTGTTGAATTTCTGCTCTGAGTATCCAGGAAAGGTTGCCTTTCTCAAACGAAGGCTGAGCAAAAACTGGCGACACTAAGGAGGAGCCTCAAGGAGGAGTGTCCTCAGAAATCAGCTCAGCCTATCAAACGAGAGATAGAAGCACCTCCCATGCCTGGATGCTCTGAACAGCTCATCTGGAGAATCAGATAACTCACTGGAAATTCAAATAATGAAGATGAAGCTTAATAATTTGGACACAAATACAAAGATAAGATCCAATCTGAGTTGGTCACTGGGACCAGAGGTTTATTCTTCCAAGCTTTTGACTCATGCTGAAGCTCATCCTCAGCTCAACCTCTCTCTTTCCAGAATGTATACACTGGGCTGTTCTGTGCATACTATTTTTGTAGTGACTGGTTGTGTGTGTCTTTTAATTTTTAATAGAGATGTTGATGGCTGACAAAGGACCTATAAGCCAGTGATAAATCAGCACACCTATTGACCGACAAGAGGACCATTTCCCAGGCTCTAATCATTTTTCTGGCTATTTTTATTCCTGCTCAGCCAACAATCTTAGTAGCTGCAAAACTGAATGTATGCACATTCTACAAAATGATATGGTCATGAAAAGTCAATTTAACTGAATGATTGAACAACAAGGTTTCATCTGCAAGTGGTTCTGTAAAGCTTAAACTATCTACCTATCTTGTACATCTATCACTCACTGTGAATTAGACAATGAGAGAGAGAAATATTTTGTTCAACTTCCTCACAAAATAACTCTGCTTTTGGAACTAAAGCTCTGCTATTATTCTATCAGCTACAAAAAACCAGTGAAGCAATATCCTTATGCAATAGATTGATACCGACTAAGCTTGCTGTAGGGCAAAGTGACAGCAGTTTTTCTCGCTACTATTCCTACTAGTTGAACTTTCAAGTGGTATTGGTACAGTATTTGATCTTTAGAAAGAGAGTGTTACATGCCCATAATCACAGTGCTTTGAACTATGACTAGAAGGGTGCATGCTTAAGAGAATTACTGAGAAGCAATTTCAAAACAGAAGACAAATCTACAGACAGATGCATGAAAAGAGACATTCATTCATTCAAATGTCGATGCAAAGCAACTGCTTGGGGGGAGGGGGAAACTGTAGTCCAAAGGCATCACTCAAACCTTGGCAAATGTTGCTACCAAAACTTTGACTTTGTAAAAAGAACTTTCACCTGCTGAGTTCAGTAGATTTGAGACGTTTCTCTCTTTAAAAACATATTGAAAATAAAGTTGACTTCTATTGGTGATCAAATCAGATAACTCTTGACAGCAAGCTCCTGAATTTTAGACACTCCAGATTTCCAGGGGGAGGACCGGGACTTTAACCAAGCAAACTTTAACTAAGTCAAAAGCACAAATTTATTTTCAATATTTGTTGAAATGTATTATGACCAATTGCTATAGAAAAGAAAACCATGCTGTTGTTTTGCAATGGACAAACATTCTATGTGAATCTCAAAAGGGTAGTGCAAAATATTGGGTATGTTTGAATATCCATTTTTGGAAATAATCACATTTCTGAAAAATTCTATCCAGGGACTGAGGACTTGTCAATGTACAGTATATATTTATAACCATTATAAACATAGCATTTATTTCCACTATCCTGTGTAGCTGTTTCAATATTGCCAGTTAACTATATAGTTTGCAGGCAGAGATTCAGCTACATTATGTAATACTGATTGATGATGTAGCTCAAGAATTAGTATGCTGATGTGGATAATTATATTAATGTCTAATGAAATAAAATGTCAAGGAGCAGAAAGAAAAGGATCATAGATTGTCCTGCGGAAGTGAACTAACTCTGATCTGAGATTCTTGTCTTTAGTGTATGGCAATTTCATCAAATCAGATTAGAAAATTAGTATTAACTTCATGTACTTAAATACACTGACATAATTCGTATTATATATTATTTTATAAATTGTCTGATTTATTTACCATACAAATATGTACTCCTGAGCTGATATCTTTTGGCAACTTTAACATGTACTGTACATTTATTAGTCTATTATATATTCACAAAGGTATTTTTTTTTTATTCTTGGGAATATTTAGTTAGGTGTATTAACTTTAGCTGACTAGTTGTATTATCTATGCATACACAAATTATATCAAATCTAATAAATACTGATCATACACATTGTTCTTCTACAGTACCAATGTTCTGATTAATTAGCACAAATGAAATACATGGAGCACTTACATTTTTTTTTAAAAAAGTTCAAGTCAACTATCTTGTTTAAAATTCCCCGGAGGTTTTGTAAATAATGTTAGTAATATAAACATAACAATGGACATTGTTCTTGTTTACAGATAGTTTTAGTTCATTAATACAGATTGTAATGAAATAGTTGCATAAAGTGAAAGAAAAGCATTATAGTTTTTTTAAATTTCCTATGCAAAAAAATTTAAGATGTAAAAGAGTATTACTAATATAATGAAGGGTTATAAAGAATAACCGCCATGAACCACTCTGATCATACATTATATATGTATGTATATTCTATGAATGAATAAAAGTTATCTGTATGTAACAAAATTAAAACATTTGTAATACATGAGGCAATTTGTGAACAAGACTGCTTTTTTTAACAGTAAATTGTGAATAGCATCAATAGCCGAAGATTTTAATGACAAATATTGGTGATAAATATTATCTATTGACATAACATTGCTATCAGAAATATTTTTAATGGCTTATCTATAAACCTAAACCCAAAGCAGTGCAAATGTTGAAAATAGATACCTATGGAGTTATCTTAGTTATCTTAAATAGTCTATAAGCAGAAAGACAGGATAACCTACATAATTATGTATTTTTATGGGATGTAATTTAACAGAAAGAGACATACAAATAAGCACCAAATATGAAGATTCCCTTTGGCTATCATGATTTATAACTGTTTAAAGACACAGCTTCTTTCAATTTGTCAATCCATGACATTTGGGTATTTACCTAAATGTATATGTATTATGGGGGACACAGTGGCTCAGTGGCTAAGACACTGAGTTTGTCAATCAGAAGGTCAGCAGTTCAGCGGTTTAATTCCCTAGTGCTGCATAATGGAGTGAGCTCCCATTTCTTGTCCCAGCTTCTGCCAATATAGCAGTTCGAAAGCACGTAAAAAAATGCAAGTAGAAAAATAGGGACTGTTAGGAATATAAGTCACCTAACAGGTATTTGGGTTAGAAATATATAAACCAGAATAAACATTTTAAAACTGTATCTTTAAGAAAATGCAAAACTGTAATTAGGCGTGGTTTCTCAAACGGCCATAAGATGGAGCCAGAAACCTGGGTTGTTTAGCCTTAATCTCAGAAGAGAGTGTATCTCTGTTTCCTTCTGTTGGAAAGTATTGCCGTTCTTCCATTTTTCCTAATTGACTGATATTTCTGGATTTGAGGTCAGTTTGTTACTGAACTGTTTTTGACACTGGACTTTGTTATTGAATTATCCCTGGATTGAAAAACTGACTGATTTACCTGTGAATGATTTTTGGACTGCTTATCTTGAACTTTGTTTAAACTTTCTGAAAGTAAAAACCTACATTTACTGTACAGTGTATCTGTGTGCTCTGTGTGTATTATTCCAACACTACTCTCAAACACGTCTCCCTGTATGCGCTCATTCTCCTAACGGGGAATTACCTCAACAGGGACCACTTTGGTGGGAAGGTAACAGCACTTCGTGTACCTTCGGTGTTTAGTCATGCTGGCCACATGACCACAGAGATGTCTTCGGGCAGCGCTGGCTCTTCGGCTTAGAAACAGAAATTAGAATTAGAAACAACTAGCACACATGTGCAAGGGAACCTTTACCTTTATACATATTACACACATGCACACAGGTATAAATATACTTTCATCAGGATAGCTTCACTTTTGTCGTTATCCCACCGAGAAGCAGAAAACAGAATGGAAAATTATATGGGAACGCCAAATTGGTCTTCTTGGGAATAACGGTTTTATTGAAACTTAGTGATAATCTCCAAGGAGACCCGAATTATTCTGGCAGCTCTTGAGCTTGGCTGAAAATCAGACTCTTTCTGCATGACAAATAGCAAAACTGTTGGAGACAATATCTGTGACAATCTAATCTAAATTTCTTAAGATACTGAAAGGTGATTTCAGGAAAGGCAAAACACCTTTTTGGGGTTTTGTTTCTTTGTTTTTATTTCTTATTCTCCTGAAATCTTTCCCCCTGAGCTCTATTATACTAACAACTCAGGGCAGAGATTAGTCCAAAACTTGAACATTGTACTTCTATATTTCAGGAATGGGCAACCCTCTGTCTCATAACTGCGAACAGCAACTGTGTCTCTTTTGTGCAATTCCTCTGCATGTACTGCCAGATTTAAACTTCCTGTTCTTTAAATGTGGGAAATACATACGACCATAATGTAAATGTTAGAATAGATCTAACACCCATTTTATAAATAAATTCCTTGTGTATTTTCTCCCAACCTCTCATCTACCTTGACCCTCTTTCCCAAAATGCTGAAGGCTAGTCCCCAACCTCCCAAAAAAATTCCTACTATTCTTACATAGGAAACAATGGGTTATGGAAAATAAGAAATAAAAATCAATAATTTATCTTTCTTCACACAATGGAGTAACTAAAAATTTGTATTACATGAACATCAAGTAGCAATTATTGGCTGGTGGGAAAAGAGAGGGAAGAGAATGAGAGAGGGTTACCAGAATGCCCTTTTGATGATTTTTTAAAAATGTTTGTTTTCCTTATTAATTTTTGTTTTAAAATCATGTGTGTGCTTTTTTTGTTTTTACTTAGATAATAAAATGAGAAGTTAAAAAACAAATAAAAATTTCAATTTTTAAAAAAATTATATGTTTTTTATCAATCAAAAATATTTCTACAATTAACTTCATTGCATTTATGCTATTGGCAATACAACTCTTTATTCAAATATATTGTTCCATTTTAGCAAGAAGCAATTATATGTATTAATTCAACCTTGAGATTTAATGTTCAGTCACATGGGAGTTGACCTCTGGATAAAGAAAATGAATTTAAATTTTTAAAAAATCTTGTTCAGCATTAGAAACACAGACATGGTTCCAACTATTCAGTGGTTTGCAGATTAATACAGAGTGGTTAATATTAACCAGGGATGGCTATAATGAACAATAGCATAAATGTAGTGATATATGAATGTCTGTAAATACACATTTTGTATATTCTTGTTTTTTAATTTCCTCCTTTTTCACTTTTTTTTATTCTCTTTTCTTTTTGTATTTAGTTAATTAAAAAGGGAGACAGAGAGACAAGAAAATGTTATACTACATGGCATATATGTTCTTAATCCCAATTCTATTTTGAAAATATTAAATATAGATCATGTATAGTTTACATCCATCTCATTTTCCTTCTGTCTTCTTTTCAAATAAATTACTTTAATGTTCTTATTCAATAATTGGATCCTGGAAATGCTGAGCATGGGTTTCTTATCAAACAGTATATTGGGACATTATCAGAAAATTTTATGATTAATAAAGAAATTAAGTGTACCATTGATCTGCTTAGCTGACTGATATTAGATGATTAAGTTAAGTATGAAATGAAAGATAACAAGAACATCCGCTTAATACATGAAGGAAAAAACCCTCATAAATATATCAAATTGGACTAAAGTGACTTATTCTATTGTTTATGCCAGCTTCTCTCCCACTGTGGAAACTCTGCAAAATTTATTTTGATTTCTCAATTACTTACAAGATAATAGGTATAAGTATATACATAGTTATGAATACATGAAATGGGTACATATAAGAAAAATAAAAGAAACAATAGGACAGGGACGGTAGGCACGTTGGTGCGCTTATGCACGCCCCCTTCTCCAATATATAAAATACTCCAATTATGCAAACATTTCCTAAAATATTCAGCTACAGAACTGTTAGAATACCTTGAATTATTATTCAAATTTTTGAAACCATAACTTTTTTGTCAGTCACAAAGCAAACAAAACAATAGTCATGGAACTAACTGAAAATATTGTCCATAAAATCTTTTCCATAGGACTTCAAAATATAAATCAATCTTTTCTATTCTTCAGAATCAACAACTTGAATTATAATGATGTAGTTTAAAATAAGATCTACAGTGAAGTATTTGTATTGTGTAGATGCCCTTGAAGCAGTAAACACATATATTGGCTCTTAGAAATGTCTCTGGAAGAATCATATATATTGTGCAGTATCTTCATTCCTATGGGACTAGAAGTCATTCATAAGTACTTCTTGAAGTGCTCATTCATTCTAAAGAGGAAAAAAATCTTACCTATATTTACTGACACACATCACTTAACAAATCAATATAAAATTAATTACATTTTCTGTGTTACCGTGCCTTCAAAGTAGGCAAATTCTTATAAAATACAATATATCAGTGCAATCACATCATCATTTTACTTCAGTTCTAATAAGCAGGTGTTGAAGCTTACTTTAACATGTACATAATTAGAATAATGTGAATTTTGATATTTTAGGAGATTTACAGAGAAGAAATTCTCATGTAATTCAGTAGCATTTGTTTCAGTATAAAATTGTATAGGTAATCTTTGACTTGGGATGATTTCTTTAGTGACTGTGTGAAGTCATGATGGCACTGAAAAAAAAGTGATTTATGAACAGTCTTCACACTTCCAAGCCTTGTAGCATTTCCCGGTCATATGATCAAAACTTGGACATCTGGCAATCAGCATTCAGTGTCTCAGGGTTATGTGATCACTATTTGAGATCTTTTGGGGGGGGTGTTCTGATAAGCAAAGACAATGAGAAAGCTTAAGAGTGCACTTTGTTTAATGACCACAGTGATTCACTTAACAAGCTTAGCAAAAAGGTGTGATTCACTTAACTGCTGCATTGTTTAGCAACGGAAATTCTGTTCCAATTGTAGTCAAGTCAAGGACTAGCTCATAAGGAGATTTGTGACAATACAATTATTGTGGAGTTCATATAAACTACACTGAACTAATCTTCGAAGAACAAAATAAACATATAATGGCAAAGTGGTTGAATGAGAAATATATAAATACATTTCAATAGCTTGGTTTGGGGGGGGAAACAGATGATACAGCAAGTTCTAAATTTACAAACAGGGCGGTATTGCAATTACTATAACAGTAGCAAAGAAATTCACAATCAGATATCTAGTATATTCTTTGATTTGTTAACTTAACAGTTGAACCTGACATAATGCAATGTAAGATGCCTAGAGAGGTAGTTGTGATTAAGTTGTTAGAAGAAGAATTGGGGTTCCATGAGCCAAGGTGACAAGAATAACTCAAAAAATAAAATCCATTCATACTGTGAGAAAGATCCATTTATTCCCCTACAGAGAAAATGGGATCCAGAGACTTGGTTTTATCTGTGGTGTGAGGTTGAGGGTATGGTTTGTGTTCGTGCTGTTTTTAGTGGGTCCTTCCTGTGCAGATTGAGGTTCTCCTGCCCTTGGCTTTGTCCCTGAGGTAGGTGTGAAATCCAGAAAGGAATTCAAAGGAATTCAGAAAGGAATCACCCTTGCCCACAAATATGTAGATTCCTCTTTATGTATGGATTTATTATGAGGGATCTAGCATATTCCTTACCCTGGGGGAATTCCTAATCCTTGATGGAATAAAGGAGATGCTAGGAAAGGGCAGATGAGAGGCCTTTTAATTTCCAAAAAAGTTTATGCAAATTTTATTCTTGAAGGATGCATTAATATGTGCTCAGACCTCTTGTATAAAACTGATACTAATACCATAAAAATACATTGAAAAAAGCATTAGAAAAACGGAAATACACAGAAGTTTTCTATCATACTAGGCTAGGAAAAGGTGAATAGAGAAGAGCCAATAATTATGGCAGAATGATGAGCTGGCAAGCAGTTCATAGTCTTTTTCAAACAAGGAGAGGACTTGAGATTGTTCACAAGTGCTTCACAGAATTGTTACTCATGAGGACACCACTTAAGAGCAATCTCCAACAGGTTTGGGGCTCTGTAAAATGAGGGAATAGACTTATTTTTGCTCAATCCACATTAGTGGCTTTAAGGCACTGGGTTCACATACTTTTTAAATCACTTTTGGATATTACTTGTTAATTGTTTTTCAGCTGTTAGAAATCTTTGGATTAACAAGTTTTACAGCACTGAGTTTCTTTTTCTTCTTCTTTTCCCTTCTTTTCTGTTTTTTTTTCCTTTCTGCATTATTTTTCCTTTTTAGTGTGTTTTTTAGTTTATATTTCTTCTTATCTTTTTAATTATAACTTTTAATAAAATTAATATAAAAAAGAAAAGACCGGGGAAATACTTTTTTTGTATTATCTACTTTAAAAAATTAACTATATAGATTCTAAAGTACAAAAGGGGAAAGAGACAAGTAGAGATTACACTGAAAAATACCAAAATACTCAGCTGCAAGGTCATAGTCCTCTTTTTGAAAAAGGAATGTTTTTATTTTCCATAAAAGGAAATACAAAAGAAAAAAAATAGTGACTTCAACTTTTATGAAACCAGGAGAATATCTGAAAATAGAAAAGCATTTTCCCTCCAATAGCCTGCAGTTTATATAAGTAAAATGATCTTTGTGCTGTTATACCCTGAAGCATAACCATTCATGAGTATCTGATAAGGACAGGGATTTCTGATGGATTAGCTGTCTATGTGCTGCTTTGATAGAATAAGATGGAATGATAAATTGTATAAGGTATGTTAGTCACAGCACCAAGTAGATAGAGGAACTTTTAACACTGTAGTGTAAAGAAGTAATTTACACTTATATCTTGAGAACATTAACTGAAAGTCAAGTACTATATCTTTCAAAAGCCTCTGCTATTTTGAACACTTAAAACCACAGTAAAAATCACACCCGTCCCGATGGATCTGACAAATCATAAATAATCTTCATACACTCTATATACAATCAAATTTCCACCAAACAACATATAGAAAGAAACACTACCTTTCAAAAAAAAAAAAAACTTAACCACTATATAGTGTCCTTGTATGTCGAAGAAAAGTAAATACTAACCCTAAATTTATCTTTTCAATGGTTACATGTTATTTTTAAAAAATAATGATTATGTTCCCATTAGAATTTTAATCAAATAGTAGTTATGTTCAAAGACTATACTTGCTTTGTTGGCTCATCATGGCAGGGAGGTGTGTTCCTAGGTGGAATGGGACAACTTGCCACAGCCAACTCACTGCGGACAACTCGCTACAGCCAACTCACCTCAGCCAACTGCATTGCCATGACCAATTCACCGTAGCCAACTCACCATAGGACAACTGGCCAAGGCCAGCGCACTGCAGGATAACTTGCTGTGGGACAATTTAACAATTATATTTAATTATTTTAAAAAAATAAAAAGGGTGTTGGTACTTACCTGATATGTGACCTTACCTCTGTGAGCTGTGAAGAGCATCCAGTGATGGGAGGTGCTTCAGTCTCTTCTAGGAAGGCTGGGCTTAAACTTGAAGATGCTCCTCCTCCTCCATGAGACTCCTCCTTAGCGTCCCCAGTTTTGCGAAGCCGAGGTATTGATACCCTATATGCTTAAGCCTATGTAATAACTCTGCCCGGAACAGACCCCCTACGAGATGGAATAAAAGGCTGGGGCTGGATGCTCTTCACAGCTCACAGAGAATGGGCGTATCAGGTAAGTACCAATGCCCTTTCTCCCATGAGCTGTTCAGAGCATCCAGTGACAGGACATACCAAAGCTTGGCACTGTCCTAAGGGAGGGACTCCATCTGGGTTGCAGACCTAACTGTCTCTGAAATAACTTGCTGCAGAACTCGCCTACCAAATGAAGCCTCAGCAGAAGCAAATACATCAATTTTATAATTTCTAATAAATGAAGATGGAGAAGCCCAGGTTGCAGCTCAGCAAATCTCCTTTATTGTAGCTTGGGTCGCCCATGCTGCTGTGGTGGCTGCACTCCTGGTGTAGTGAGCGGTAATGCCTTGGGGCACTAGTATCGAGTGAAAGTCATACAACTTAGCGATGGTGGCCCCTTAGCCATCTACCTATGGTAAAAGGTGAAACCTTGCACCCCAGGCTGTTAGGTTGAAAGGGCACGAAGAGGGCTTCTGTCTTTCTGGAGAGCATTGTGCGCTCTATGTAGATGGGTAAGGCCCTTCTTACATCCAAGTGGTGCCATTGGTGTTCGAGCCTGTGTGATGGACGTGAGCAAAAATTTGGGAGCACCAGCTCTTGGACTCTATGGAATGCCGAATTAACTTTTGGAATGAAGGAGGGATCTGGTCTGAGAACCACTCTATCCAAATGGAAAATGCAGAGTTCTTTGCACACCGATAGTGCAGCTAGTTTGGAGATTCTTCGGGCAGATGTAATTGCTATCAGGAAAACTACTTTGTAGGTTAGAAATCAAAGCGTCGTGGTCCTTAGTGGCTTGAAGGGACCTGTAGTAAGGGCCAATAGTACCTTATTTAAGTCCCAAGTTGGATATCGGTGCACTACGGGGGGGCTCAAGTTCTTGGCACCGTGCAGAAAACTGCAAATGCGAGGGTGATGAGATATGGAGGTAAGATCATCCCAAGATATGACTGAAGCCAGGGCCGTCACCTGTCTCCACAGAGTATTGGGTGATAACCCTTTGTTTAGGCCCCCCTTTAAAAATTCTAATAACTGCGCTACTGATGGGGAAGTGGAGTCAATCTGAACCCTCTGACAACAATGGCAGAAGCTAGACCAGGTGGCCTCATAGATTCGGTTCGTTGAAGGATGTTGAATGGACTGAATAGTGTGAATAACTTGAGTAGAAAGGTGTTCATCTCTCAGACGTCGTTGTTCAACTTCCATGCAGCTAAGTTTAGGCATTAGGGGTCCGGGTGTAGCACTGAGCCTTGAGGCAGCAATATGACCGACAATGGGATCCTCCACGGTGGTACTGTCGAGAGGTCCTTCAGGTCCGCGAACCATGCTCGCCTTGGCCAATAAGGAGCCACTAATAGTAGATCCGCTTTTTCTTCCAGCAACTTCTGAATCAATTTGGGGATCATGGGGAGGGGAGGAAAGGCGTATAGCAGTCCGGTGGGCCAGTGACATATGAGGGAGTTCACGTCCTCCGCTCCCTGCGATGGGTAACAAGAAATGAATCGGGGAAGCTGTGCATTGAGTGGGGAGGCAAACAGGTCAACAACTGGTTGGCCCAACCTCCGAGTAGCCTCCAGAAAGATCTTGGGATCCAAACGCCACTCTGATTGGTCTAACATGGCTCTGCTGAGCCAATCCGCTTGTACATTTGCTACTCCAGATATGTGCTCCGCCTTTAGAGAGAGAAGATGGGTTTCGGCCCACAGGAATAGTCTTTCTGCTTCCCTCATTAGTAGATTGGAATGAGTGCCCCCTTGTTTGTGATATGGGCCTTTGTAGTTATGTTGTTTGTTAAGATGAGCACATGTTTGAAATGGAGATGCAGGAGGAATTGTCGGAGTGCCAAGTACAGCGCTCTCAGTTCTAGCCAGTTGATATTGTGTGCCTTCTCTGAATCCGTCCAAAGGCCTTACGCTGTGTGTGATTGGAAGTAGCCCCCCCATCCCACTAGACTGGCATCTGTTGTAACAATCGACCTGTGTGGATCCTTGAAAGGGCAGCCCTTGTTGATTTCGGGTCATGTCCACCATCGTAGAGACCTGAGGACGATTGATAGAACTTTTACACAAGTCTTGGCATCGTCTCTCCTGGCGCGTTGGTATGGCAACAGGAACCATTGCAGGGTTCTTGCATGGAACCGGGCCCAGAGGATAACAGAAATACAAGAAATCATTTTTCTGAGCAATTTAGAAAGGAGACATAGTTGTACTTTCCTAAGAGTTCTGATTTATTGAGCCAAATCTCTAATGCTTTATTGTCTGTCAGGGGAGAGGAAAACTTTGCCTTCCAGGGTGTCAATGATGGCGCCAAGGTGAATGAATCTAGTAGAGAGTGTTAAATGACTTTTCAGCCAACTGATTGAGAACCCATGTTGTTGTAGGGTTACAAGTGTAGTTTGAATGTTCGAATTTGCTTGATTGATGGAAGATGCCAGAATAAGAATGTCATCCAAGTAGCATTGAATCGGATGGATCTATCTCTGAGTGATGCTGCCAAGGCAGCCAAGACCTTTGTAAAAGTTCTGGGAGCTGAAGCTAGGCCAAATGGGAGAGCAATATATTCGTAATGGACGTTGTTGTAACAGAAACGAAGGAATTTGAAATGTGAGGGCCTAATTGGGATATGTAAGTAAGCTTCCGTGAGGTCTATGAAGGTAAGGACATGTTTTTTCTGATGTTGAGAAAGATGGATTGGAGAGTGGTCATTTTAAATTTTCGGTAAACTAAAAATTGGTTTAGACGTTTTAAGTCCAGGATTGCCCTCCATCCCCCCGAACTTTTGGGGACCACGAAGAGGTGCGAATAAAAAAACAAGACCTTTTTGATTAGAAGGGACGGGTTGTATTGTATCTCTAGTCGATGTGCTATGGCTGTGTCCATGAGAAACCTTTTTTCTGCGTCCCTGGAAATTGGGGACTTCATAAAAAAAACCGTGTGTTTGTGTGGAGCTGAACTCCAGTGCCAGACCAAATCGTACTGTGTTCCTGACCCATGCATCAGTGGTAGAGGAGTCCCATTGGTCAGCAAACATTTTTAGGTGACCGCCAATGGGAATCTCATTGTGGTCATTACTTGGACATGCAGAAGGGCCTAGATCCTGTTCCTCGAAATTGTCTCCTAGGATGGAGTCCCCTTCTATATCTGTCCCCAGGTTCAATTCTATCTGTCTGTTGTCTGAATCCAGGTTGTCTTTGAAATCTTGGATAGTAGGGTTGGTAGAAGGGGTGAAAGGAACCCCTACGAAAGGGCTGTGGTGATCTGGACTCTGATCGACAAAAAACAGAGGGAAGAATTTTCTTTTTGGTTCTGGTTTCAATTAGGAGGGGTTCAAGCACACTGCCAAATAGTTTGTTCTCCTAGATGGGAGCTGAGGCAAGCCGCCACTTGTGCTTGATGTCTGCCTGCCAATGCCTGAGCCAAAGTAACCTTCTAGACGCAATTTGGGAAGCAATGGCCCTAGAGGAAAATTTAACTACATTGAAGGTAGCATCTGCCGAAAACTCTGCAGTGGCGATTAATTTGGCCACATCTTGATGTACCCTAATGTTTGAGGCTGGAATGGTATCCCTCAGGTGGCGGAGCCATCTGAGAGATGATCTGGCAAAAAAGGAGGTGGCTGTGGCCGCTCTGATGGCCCATGTGCCCTGCAGAGGGCTAGTTCTGCCCTCTTTTCCTCAGGCTTGAGAGCCTCTTCAGCTTCACTTGGGATGGCTGAGGAGGATGCAAGCGCAATGATAGGCTCATTTACTTCCAGAATGTTTAGAAATTTAGAGAACTCGGGTGCCAAATTATAGTATTTTTATCATGTCCTGTGGGAGCGGATATGAGGCTGCTGCAGCCCATTGTTTTTGCACTAAATTGGAAAACATGTGTGGCACAGGGATAACCTCTGCCTCAGTGACTGGTTGAGAGAATATGAGATCCTCTGCTTCCCCTGGAGTATTTGGTGTGAGAGGGGTACCCGTATTATCCAGCTGCGCGGTGTTCTTGGCCTTAAACAGCAGGGATTTAAATAATTGTGTGTGGAATAATCCTATAAATACGGGGAGGTCAGGTGAGAGGCCTTTATCGTCAGACATCCCCCTTTCTCGCAGATCCACCTCTGACAATACCTGGTTAACTGTGTGTACCGACCCCTCCTTCATTTGATCCATTGGATCCCCTTGATCTCCCATATCCTGTGTGTACTGAGGGTCTCTGACAGTGGGCAGCGATCGTTCTACCGGGGGTGGTACCTGATGAAGATGTGGATCCATGATGCCCAGAAATCTTTCAGAAAGAGATCTGCAAACCGAAGCTGAGGGTGTTCTTCTTGCCTGAATAGCCTGTTGGACGCCTGCTGATATGCTCTTCTGGATAGCTAGCTCCATCCACGCCCTCATGTTGGCAAGGATTTCCTCTGGAAGTTCCTCCTCTTGTGTGAGGCCAGCTGCAGTTGGCATGAATGTTGCCTCTGGGGCCCTCCTTGGGAAGAGCATGTTAGAAAGAGCCTCCTGGGGAGGTTGTATCAATATGCTGCTCCTTCTGGATAAATCCAGAGGGGCGGTTGTAAGGTTAGGGGCCTGTGAGGTAGAGGGTATGATGAGTGGTAAAGAGGTGGATTGTACAGCTGCTCGTGTACGTTTTTCCACCTGCCTTTCTAGTGCCTGGTGGCGTCTGCGTGCATTCTTTCTCTGCTGCCTTAGAGGTCTTTTTGGGCTCCATGGACTTATCTCTATATTTAGCGGTTAGTCAAGATCTGGGGTCGTAGTTGCTGGCCATTGTAATGTCTTTGATAGATTAGCAATGGAAAGAGGCTATGAAATTAGGTGGCTGGAACACTTAGAGGCCTACTTCCTTAAGGGTTAGGGGATCCTGGAATAAATAGTTCCCCGATGCCTTTAGCAAATGTTGTCTCCTTGTTCTGTTTTGCTTTGTTATCTATCTATCTATCTATCTATCTATCTATCTATCTATCTATCTATCTATCTCTATATACATATATATGCACACGCACACACACACACACACACACACACACACATAAATGACTTAAATATTTGTAGAATTTAAGTCAATCAAGTCAATTTTTGAATAAAATACTTTTAATATCAAATATGGAGACCAGAACACCCCCCTCCAGACCCGGCACCTATATGAGGGCACAGAGGTCTGTAACTGATAATTAGATCAGTTTAGCTGCACTTATTGCCTGTGGAATCCAGCAGTTCAAGTCCTCTATCATCCAGTGGACTGGTGGTAGGGACCCTCCTTCCCAGGTCCCCAAGAAGGGAAACCTTGTTGGATAACTTGCCTCACAGACAGTCACAATTACTCAGCAAATTTAACCACACAGCCGTTTAAAATGGTGGCCGCCTCGTGGCAGAATGAAAATGAAAGCAGCTATCACCGCCCGGCCTGCTGAAAGCAAAACCGCTCAGCGGGAAGGTGCAGAGGCTAATTCCCTGCCCTGAGGTGTTCTGCAGGGAAAGCCTCATAATAAAAGGAAAAAGGCTGCACTGTTTAAATTGAGGCTTCGAGCCTGGAGGAGACGGAGCGTTTACTCAGCTGGCTGGGAGATGGGAGAGATAAGCCTTCTTGTTGAGAAGTTTAAGGCTGCAGCTCTGAAACGAGAGGCTTTTAGCCTCAGGGCAGATCGGAAAGATAAGCTGCCGTGTTTATGAGGCTTTAGCCTCAGGAGGCTGGAACGCTCGTAAAAAATGAGTGAAATGACTTTTGGAGGTTCCCAGGGGTGGTGGTGGTAGTTGGTGACAGAAACTATGGTACCTGACCTGAGAAATAAATCAGCTAAATCAGCTAAATCGCCAGTGTTCTGTTCTGACCAGGAAAACAATAACACAACCTGTCTGAAGAAAGGCTGAGCTAAAACTGGGGACGCTAAGGAGTCTCGTGGAGGAGGAGGAGCATCCTCAAGTTTAAGCCCAGCCTTCCTAGAAGAGACTAAAGCACCTCCCATCACTGGATACTCTGAACAGCTCATGGGAGAAATTCCAACTCACTGCGGCCAACTCACTACAGCCAACTCGCCTCAGCCAACTGCATTGCCATGACCAACTCACTGTAGCCAACTCATCATAGGACAACTTGCCAAGGCCAACGCACTGCAGAATAACTTGCTGTGGGACAATTTAACAATTCTATTTAATGATTTAAAATAAATAAAAATTATATTAATTTTTGCAATTCATATTTCATTCTTTCCCTCCTTTTGCATCCTTTCTTTAATGATTCTATTTCACCATTTCTTTGATATTAGTGTAACTCTTGTCCTGTAGCGAGTTGTCCTGTGGGGAATTGGCCATGGCAAATTGGTTGTGGCGAGATGGCCATGGCAATTTGGCCATGGTGAATTGTCACAGACCCATTCCTAGGAGATATGAGTGAAGAACCTTCAGAGTGTATGCCAAGAGTTGATACATCCGGTGGAGTTACCCAAAACACGAAGGTCATCCCACCTGCCCAACTAAAGCAAGTAGCACACAGCAGTTATATAAAGATGCTGGAGGCAGATGTTCACTCCAGTAACAATTGCAAAGACATATTGTTGAAATGGTAAAGCATTCCTGCAAAACCAGATGGATAGACAAAATAAAATGATTGATGATTCATATGGAGATGAATTGTCTATGGTCACTAAGAGTTGATGGCAATTTGTTTGTGCATAATCAAGATCCACTGATTTAAATTAGATGTTTAATTTTCTTCTACTAAAATAATGAATGTGTCATTTATTAAATCAGTTGCTGGCATTACACAAAACAAATAATAAGGAAATAATTTATGATGTGCAACAATATCCAGTATACATTTAGTAAAGAATATTCACAAAATTTTTGGATATTTCCTCACAATTTTCATTATAACTTTAGTTGTCTCTTAACTCAGACATTTGTGGGTGTCAAAGGTACAACTCATCCCAAAAAGGTCCTAGAATAGTAACACCTAACACTTCCAGATGAAATGGTCTGGATTAAGCAACATAGTGTATATAACTATATACACTTTTATATGTCCAATTGACACTGATATACCCCAAAATATCTTAACAATGAGAGAGCATGGGTTTGATATATTTCTGATCTTTATAAACAGCTTTAATACAAAATAATTTAATTTAATACAAAAGTCTGCATATAGAAGTACAATGGATAGTTATGTAAAGCATAGGTCAGAAGAAATGCTAAGTAATCTATTCTTACATTGCTTTATGATGTATTTAAATCATCCTCAAAACTGAGATTCCTTTTAGCATGAAATTTAACTAAGAGGAAAGCAAACCTATAATCAGAATACTATTTATTATTAAACCGTATACATTCAATTTACCCTTTTCTTCATTTTTACATTTCTAGTTTGTTGATGAACTAGGTCTATTTGGAATAATTAACACAAAGAACTTCAGAACTCAATGACTGAAAATAATTACTTCACCCTTTTCTTTTCTGAGTATGCTAGAGCCCAAGCTAAAGATTTAGAGCTGACTGGACAAATATAAAAGATGTCAGAAACAGTGACCACTGACATGCCATTCAAGGCACATGGAAGAACATTCAGGCTTGAATGCCTCTAAACTGCTCATTGGTAAGATCAGCTATCAGTGAGGCACAAGTGTAAGTCAGCACAATTCACTGAGCCTGCCATGACCTTAAAATCATTGCTCCTGGGGCATGTTCATCCACCAATTAGTTTATATGCTCACTGGAAATCTATTGCTCAGTAAATGCACCGGCCTCTCATTCCACAGTGTTGATGAAGTGTGTGTGATGCCTTTTCTCTTCACAACTTGACCCCTAAAGCTGACCCATCTAAAACTAAGGTATTCCTGCCAATTGAGTACACCATCACCCCGGCTTATCACAGGTCTCAATAGTTTCTTTAAAAGCCATTATAGATCTTTTTTCCCCACTCTAGCCTAGAACGATTTGTTAGACAACCCAGCTAAACATGATTTTAAATTTGCTAATGTTGGGAAGAATATTTTTAAACAAAGGATAAAGCATAACCAAACAGACAAATATAGTTCAGAATCAAAGAAAAACTACGATAATAGCACGCAAAATTTCTTACCCTGGGATGCAACCTTAAAAGATTATTGCAGAGGAAAAAATATTTATATATTGCTCTCACTAGGAACAAAGAAGATGTACAAGTATTTATCATCATTCAAGGATCATGGAAAAGATTAAATATGTTAAATAAAATATGTCTGAATGATGCAAACATTTTGAAATTCTGCTCGAAATAAGGTTGCGGATTTCAAAAGCCAAAAGATTTGTAAATATTTCATTTCTTAATATTGTTCATATAAAAGTAAATAAACAATTATTTATTAAAACAATTATTTAAGTCATTTATTTACTATAAAGCCAGAATAATTGTTTTGGATGTATCAAGGGATGCCTTTTTCAAAAATTCTGCAACTGAAAAATTGTTATCATTCTCTTAATGCTGTCAATCACTTTTTGCTATGAATTCCTCAAAATTCTATAACTTGGATAATTATATTCTATTGTTCAGATAACTTTGTTTTATTTGGCCCCTAATTATTAATGGCCTTTTTTTATTTTTCAAACTGTTGAACATTTCCTTTCCCTTCCCTTCCCTTCCCTTCCCTTCCCGTCCCTTCCCTTCCTTTCCTGTCCTGTCCTTTCCTTTCCTTTCCTTCTTTTCATTATTTAAAATTATAGAATTATAAAAATATTATAGTGGTGAGGTAAAATGGAAGACCTTAGTTTTTTAGACATAACAGAAATGTCTATTACTTATCTCACTTTAACATATTGAAGTTGCTGCTTTGATTTTTCTTTAAACTAAAAAAAGTCAGATAATGCTATCATGTTCTAGTAATAATTATGAAATAATTGTATTATTTAAGCTTTTGTATTTTTAAAAATTCCTAGGAAACTTTCTCAATTGAAATTTATTACTAGGTTCTGATGGAAAATAAATGTAATTATTCAATTCTATCTTCGATTCATATTTTAATATTCTATCCTTGTTTACTTAAACGAATATACAGATTTAATTATTTAACAAATTATTGTGTCATGGACACTCACTGAAATATTCAATATGTATATTTCTGTGGAAAACTGCCCCACTTTCAGATGTTATTAATTTTGTGTATCTTTACCACTGAATTTTAGCAATAACTCATATGGGTCCAATGAATATAGAGAAATTTTGAATAAATCAACAACTCAATTGGTGCTACTTTCATCTATTCCATAAATGGATTCATCCAATATGTCAGTGTAAAAAAGCAAACATTCTCTTATATTCAGTAACTAGTTATACTACTTTTAACCGCAACAATTGCAACCAAGCATTTACTTATCAGGTTTTTACACTAGTTATTGATTTTTCACATTGTTATATTTTCTCTGTGGCTACTTCATGTCAGTAAAATTTGAGGTACTCAACTCAGGACATGCTACAGAATTTCAATAGACTTATGTTTGGACTTTGACCTGGCTGTTCCAAAAAAAATTGTGCTTCATTATTGTTGGGAATGTAAACTACCTAACAGCTATTTGGGTTGCATAATATATAAACCAGGATAGACATTTTAATACTGTATCTTTAAGAAAATGCAAAACTGTAGTTGGGTGTGGTTTCTCAAACGGCCATAAGATGGAGCCAGAAACCTGGGTTGTTTAGTCTTAGTATCAGAAGAGATTGTGAGTCAGTCTCTGTTTTCGTTCTGTTGGACAGTTTTGCCATTCCTCCATTTTTCCTAATTGACTGCTGCTATTCCTGGATTTGATGTAAGTCTGATACTGAACTGTTTTTAACACTGGACTTTGTTATTGGATTATCCCTGGATTGAAAACTGACTGATTTTACCTGTGAATGACTTTGGATTGCTTGTTTGGACTTTGCTTAAACCGTTTCTGGAAGTAAAAACCTACATTTACTGTACATTATACTGTGTGCTGTGTGTTTATTATTCAAACACTACTCTCAAATACGTCTCCCTGTATGCGCTCATTCTCCTAACGGGGAATTACCTCAACACTGGTTATGGGCCCAAGCCATGCCAGGCTCAGATAACTGAGAGTTAGTGTGAATACACAGTACTGTATACAGACAGCTGTTTACTGTTTAATTGTGGTTTACTATCCTGGTAAAGATGGCACAAGTCACTTCAACAAGTCTATCACTGATAACCCAGTTGGATGGAACAAACTATGTTTCCTGGTCTATGAAGTGCAGTCTACTTCTGTGTAGAGAAGGGTTATGGAATGTAGTTCAAGACCCACCGGATATAAATGCTTGGGATCCAGCTAATGAGGATGATGCCAAGAAGCTTGCTAACTTTAAACAGAACAACGAACGAGCTCTTTGTATAATTGGACTAACACTGAGCAGCTAGTTCATATTTGTGGAGAAGAGTCTGCTTCTAGGTGTTGGGAGAATTTGAAGAGGATTTATGTTCGTGACAGTGTAGGTTCACACATACATCTTACATGTAAACTGTTTAGAGCACGTCTTCTGAAAGGTGGAGATATGTTAGCTCAGTTAAACTTAATGAAAATAATTTTTCAAGAGCTACATGAAAAGGAACTGATATTTTCAGAGCTGCATCAAGTTTACACCATTCTTTCCTCATTGGATGAAAGTTATGATGATTATGTATCTTCACTGGAAGTCCTGCCCAGAGATAAACTGACAATGACTGACAAAACTGGAAGATTGTTAGGAGAGGCAAGAAGACGGCTGGATGGAGATCAACTGAGGAAGAAACAACCACAAGAGGATTTGTCTTCAACTGTCTATACTGTTAGGAAATGTTTTTCTTGTGGGGCTAGGGGACATATAGCTAGATTCTGTAAGAAAGGAAAACAACAGAATACTGGTAAACACCAGAAGGTTAAGAAGAATGTTAGTTTAGCTATGTCTAGCAATTCTACTGTAAACCATGATTTGTGGGTTATTGATAGTGGAGCATCATAATGCATTACTAAAGATAGAAAGAAGTTTGTAAAGATGTCCACGAGTAAACAACATGTATCATTGGCAAATGGATGGAAGATTAACGCATCTGATGAAGGTACTGCATATTGTTCTTGTATAAATGAACATTTAACTATGTTATATGTACCTAAACTGAAATTTAATTTGCTATCAGTAAGGGCTTTAGTTAATCTTGGTTATGTAGTAACCTTTAGGGGAGATAACTGTATAATAGAGAAAGAGGGTAAAAGTGTTACTGCTACTTTAGAGAACGATTTATATGTGATACATGGTGACCAGTTTCAGATGGCTAACTCGGTTTATAACAATGTTAAGCCACATGATGAATGTATACATTTACTGCATAGATGTCTGGGGCACATTAATTTCAAAATGCTCAAACAAACTGTTGAATTGTCAGAGGGAATAAAATTGAAACCCTGTAACAAGTATTTAAACTGTAATGCTTATAGCCAAGAGAAAAGTAAAGTTACTCCAGCAAACAGACTTAATGGGTTTAAGACCAAAGAACCTTTAGAGGTTGTGTTTGCTGACATAATTGGTCCTAGGAAACCAAGTTTAGGAGGTGCCTGCTATATTTTGAGTATTATGGACCATTACTCATGATAAGGTTTCTGCTATCTTGTGAAAAACAAAACAGAAACATTCCAACATTTCTTTAACTGGCTAAGGTTTGCTGAGAGAAAAATGAAAAGTAAAGTAATTACATTAATTACTGATAATGGGACTGAGTTTGTTAACAAAAGATTCCAAACTATGTTGAAATTCGCTGGTGTTGAGCATAAACGTTCTGCACCTTACAGACTACAACATAACTCATTTGTTGAACGAAGAGGGCAAACATTACAAGCCATGACTCGCACTATGTTATCTGATTCAGGTTTGCCTGAAACACTGTGGGGTGAGGCTATGATGTGTAGCAATCATGTGTTAAACAATGTAGTTAACACAACAACTGGTGAATTGCCATTCACTTGTTGGCATAGCAGAAAGCCAAATTTAAGTTACCTACACACATTTGGAGCTCCAGCATGGGTGCATATTCCCTCACAAGTAAGACTGAAAGGGCAACATAGAGCTAAGAAGTTATTTTTTGTAGGTTATGAGGCCAACCATAGATCGTTTAGATTCTGGGATCAAGGCACAGGTCATGTTTATTGTAGTACTAATGCAAAATTTCTTGAACACGTTGGGTGGGATAAAATGGAACAGGAATCCAGCAATGATGTTATTATTGACACCCAAATAGTCCCTAAAGATAAAATAAGTAAACCACGAATAACCATTAAAGAGGAAGAACAGGAGGAAGTAGTAGAACAGGCACAGGAAGAAACAGAAGAACAGGAGCAGGTGGCACAAGAAAGTCCACCAGTTAGCCCTGTATTACCAAGACATTCAACCCGTGTAACACGACCACCTGAGAGGTATCAGGCTAGTGTTGTATGCCAAGTGAATACAGTTCTAAGTAACTAAAACTGTATCCTGCTAAGGATCAGGCTGCTTGGCAGGAAGCAATGGATAAGGAACTGGAATCATTAAAAAGACTGGAGGTATATGAAAATGTTAAGTTACCATCAGGTAAACATGCCATAGGATGTCAATGGATATATAAGCTAAAGACAGTTGTGGATGGGACTGTTAACCATAAAGCCAGGTTAGTAGCACAAGGGTTCAATCAGACAGCAAATGACTATGATGAGATATTTGCACCTAGTCTGAAGGCTACTACATTACAAGCAGCATTAGTGTGGGCAGCTAAGGAGAAATACATTATAAATCATTTGGATGTAGAGACAGCATATCTGCATGCACCGGTGCAACACACTATATATTTAAATAAATCTTTAGGTGTCAAAATTGATAATACTGATAATAATGATTGCTGGAGATTGAAAAAGAGTCTTTATGGCTTGAAGCAAGCAGGATATGAGTGGAATCAATGTATAGTTAAAGAATTAACTAAGATAGGTTTTGTAGCTGGCATGGCTGATCCATGTTTATTTAAAAGAGAAAGTAATGGTGTAATTTCATTGTTGCTATTATTTACTGATGACATCGCATTAATCACCAAAACTGAACAAGAAGCTATTGAGATAATTTCACTATTGGAAAAGAAATTTAAAATAAAACAATTAGGAGAAATCAAACAATATCTTGGTTTAAAGATAGATAGAACTAGGGGAGGATACAAAATCTCATAAGCTGATAAAATTAACCAATTACTAAAAAGTTTTAAAATGGAACTTTGTAAGCCGGCTAAAACACCAATGAGCCAGGAGTTTAGCCATAGTCATGTTCAAAGTCCTATTTTTGGTAAGAACATTTATCAGTCTTTGATTGATAGTTTATCTTATCTCAGTAATTGGTCAAGGCCAGATATCGCATTCAGTGTTAATCAATTAGTGAGATTTAACGCTGAGCCAACTGAAAGGCACTGGCAAGCTGCTAAACGTGTGTTAAGATGAAACAAACAATGCATTATGCATTGTATTCGGAGCCAAAAGATGAACTGAGTTTAACTGCATATGCTGATGCAAGTTTTGCCACAGACATAAGTACACAAAAATCTACATCGGGTACTGCTGTATTATTGGGAAAAGCATTGATTGGATGGAGGTCTAATCGACAGAAACATTTAAGTTTGTCAACAATGGAGGCTGAATTTTCATGTTTATCTTTATTATGTACAGATTTAGTTTTGTATAAGCAATTATTAATTGATATGGGAATTGATGTAACAGATTCTATTGTTGTTTACGAAGATAACCAATCAGCAATACAGATTGCTTCAAATATTGCTGTTAAAACAAGAATGAAACACACAGATTTAAGATATTTAAATGTGAGACAATGTGTGCAAAGTAAAATGATTAAGCTAGAATATTGTATGTCAGAAAACAATATAGCAGATCATTTTACAAAGGCCCAACGCTCTATAAAGCATAAGGCGTGCTGTGAGGATTATGGACTTAGAATGTAAGGTTGTATATATTGTCCTACCCAAAAGGGGAGAATGTTAGGAATGTAAGCTACCTAACAGCTATTTGGGTTGCATAATATATAAACCAGGATAGACATTTTAATACTGTATCTTTAAGAAAATGCAAAACTGTAGTTGGGTGTGCTTTCTCAAATGGCCATAAGATGGAGCCAGAAACCTGGGTTGTCTTCGTCTTACTCTCAGAAGTGTTAGGTGACTTACATTCCTAACATTCTCCCCTTTTGGGTGGGACAATATGTACAACCTTACATTCTAAGTCCATAATTTTCATAGCATGCCTTATGCTTTATAGCGGAAGCATGCTGGGCCCATAACCAGTGTTGAGGTAATTCCCCGTTAGGAAAATGAGCGCATACAGGGAGACGTATTGAGAGTAGTGTTTGAATAATACACACACAGCACACAGATACACTGTACAGTAAATGTAGGTTTTTACTTTCAGAAAAGTTAAGCAAAGTTCAAACACAGTCCAAAGTAATTCACAAGTAAGTCAGTCAGTTTTTAGTCCAGGGATAATCCAATAACAAAGTCCAGTGTCAAAAGCAGTTCAGTATCAGACTATATTATTATAGTTTTAGGAGTAGTTTGTCGTGTACCACTGAATCAAAGGCTTTACAGAAGTCTATGTAGATTGCGTCTATTGCTTTGCCCTGATCGAGTTGTGTAGTCCATATGTTTTTGCAGTGTAAGAGTTGCAGATTGCAGGGTAGTTTTTTTCTGAAACCAAATTATTTATTAGAGAGTAGGTTGTTTGTCTCTAAGTGGACAATAATGGATTGGTTAATAATTGATTCCATAACTTTACAGGTGACGCAGCATAAAGAGATTGGTCTGTAATTTTCACCTAGGGTGGGGTCTTACTTCAGATTCAATGGAAAAAAAATGTATTGGATTATACATCATTGGCATTTGTCTCCTCTTACACTTGCAACACATATATCACAATTATTTGTCTAAATGATGGAATGTTGTCCAAAAAAGGTCATTCATTTATTTGTGGTTGTCATGTGATAAAGTTATATCCTTTTGGCAAAATAATTTTTGGAGGAGTATTATCACCAAACAAAGAATTGAGTGCTCTCTAGAGTTAGGCTTATTGCACTTATTTACAGAAATAAACTAAAAATTTAAAAATAAAAAATTGATTATTTGTTTAATTATAGTAGTCAAAACAACAATTGTGCAACATTGGAAAACTTCAATAATATAACAACTGAGTTGTGGATTAGTAAAGTCTCTTCAATTGCCACATTACGAAAATCACAGATAACGTAATGAAATTTCAGAAGCAGGAACCGTAATTTGATCAAACTTTAAGTTGGATTTTATGATTTATGTTAATAGCAATAGATTTTGATTTGGTGTACTCCTTATATATAATACATTTTCACATGTATAGTATCTGACTTTTTATTTATATGGTAATAGATTTTTTTTGTATTTAAAATGGGCAGTGCAAAAATGTGAAAAATAAATATTTTTCTTGCTGTATATATTCTATTAATGCATCCATTAATGAATCCACCTGGTATTTCAATGGGATAAATAAATAAACACATAAATAAATAATGTATCCTTAAAAATTACTGTTAGAAATCACAGAATCATCTGGAATAATTCAATCAATAACACAACCACCACAATGCAAAACCAATATAATACATCCTAGAGCATATTCCAGGAACTATTTTAATCCCATTAAGCACTGGATTGTGTTTAAATCATATATGGTAATCATCTCTGAAATAAATATTGTGGAAATAGTAACATTTAAACCAGTTCAAATAGATAATGTCTTTTACCACTATTACAAAAAATTGAACTATTATTTCTACCATATGTCTGCATCCTCTTGAAGTTATTTTGCTGTGCAAGAACTGGTGCTATATATTCTGTTCTATTTAAAGAAGATTTTATAACAGATTAAATATCTTGATAAATTTCATATATATAATTATAACGTCACTGAAAAAGTGACATGACCAATTTTCATACTTATGACAATTTCAGTATCTCCATGGTCATCTAATTAAAATTCAGGCGCTTGGCAACTGGCATGCATTTATGACTATTGCACTGTCCCAGGGTCATGTGATCACTATTTGTAACCTTCCTAGCATGACCAATATCTTTTTAAATTAATTAATCAATTAATTTAAAAATATATTGGTCATGTTGGAGCTGTATAAATAAATCTGTTACAGTGGATGCAAGACTCTAACAGAACCTATGATGTAAAGTTGGTAAGACATATTTATTTAGTACTCTGATGATTCCTTTATTTGTATTTGGAATAGAGTAGTATAGAGTAGAGTAGAGTAGAGTAGAGTAGAGTAGAGTAGAGTAGAGTAGAGTAGAGTAGAGTAGAGTAGAGTAGAAGAGTAGAGTAGAGTAGAGTAGAGCAGAGCAGAGTAGAGTAGAGTAAAACAGAATAGAGTTCTTTATTGGCCAAGTGTGATTGGACACACAAAGAATTTGTCTTTGGTGTTATATGCTCTCAGTGTACATAAAAGAAAAATAAAATACATTCATCAAGAATCAAAAGATACAACACTTAGTTATAGTCATAGGTTACTAGTAAGCAATCAAATCATACTAGGAAACAAATAAAATATAAATTGTAAAGATACAAGCAACATGATTCTAGTCATAAGTGGGAAGAGATAGGTACTAGGAAGGATGAGAAGAATAATAGTAATACAGTCTTAGTAAATAATTTGACAGTGTTGTGGGAATTAGTTGTTTGACTTAGCAGAGTGATGGCATTCGGGGAAAAACTGTCCTTGTGTCTAGTTGTTCTGGTGTTATGATGACCCGGGGCATGGCACAAAGGCAACACAGTCACATAAGTAAGAAGAGTCCCTTTAATAGTTCCAATTTTGCCCCCAATGTCCAGGTTACCTTTGGCTGGAGAAAAAACTCTCCCAAGAACAGTCTTTAAATGGAGGAAATTCAGTCCGAAAACAAAGTGCATACAAACTGTAAATAAAAATCCACAGAAACCACGCTGAAGTAAGGGCAGGATAAGGAATTGCAGACTTGAAAGGCCAGCAAAACACACATAGTTGGGAAGATGCCAGGACCCCAGATAAGCCTCGACAATATCAGATAATTCATGAGTTGCTCTCAACAATTTGCTGTGTGCAAACTCCCCTTTTAAACACTGTCTTCCCAGCTGCAGCTAATGCAGGGTCCTTTCCTCCCCTGTAAGCCATGCAACTCACGTTGCTCCCTTCTCCGTTCCTCCCTGCGTGCCCTAGGATGAAGAGGGGGTGGGTCTGGATCTTCCTCTGAATTCCCTCTGCCTTGTTCTACCTCTTCCCTGCTCTGCCCAGCCAGACTTTGCCCTTCCCCAGTTTCTTCCACAGCCAAGGGAGCCACAATCCCACTCCCTGTCAGCTGCTTGGCCTCTCCCTCTGAATCAGATTCCGACAGGGGCATGACAGGTGTGTAGTGCCCCATAATGTCATTTTGAGGGTAGTTGAGGGAAGTTGAAACAATTTATGTCCAGGATGTGAGGGGTCTATAGATATTTTCACAGCCCTCTTTTGGATTCATACAGTATACAGGTCCTCAATGGAAGGCAGGTTGGTAGCAATCGTTTTTTCTGCAGTTCTAATTATCCGTTGAAGTCTGTGTCTGCCTTGTTTGGTTGCAGAGCCAAACCAGACAGTTATAGAAGTGCAGATGACAGGCTCAATAATTCCTCCCCCCCCCCACACACACACACACAATAATCAGCAGCTCTTTGGACAGTTTGAGTTTTCTGAGTTGGCGCAGAAAGAACATTGTTGTGCTTTTTCGATGACATTTTTGATGTCAGGTGTCCATTTTAAGTCTTGAGATATGATAGAACCTAGAGACTTAAAGGTCTCTTGTTGATACTGTGTTGTCCAATATTGTAAGAGGTGGTAGTATAGGAGGGTTTCTCCTAAAATCTACCATGATTTTTACGGTTTTGAGTGTGTTTAGTTCAAGATTGTTTTGGTTGCACCACAAGGCTAGTTCAATCTCCCATCTGTATGCAGATTCATTTGAAGCTGTTTGATTGATTTCGAGTATTTTAATCTGCTTTAAATTTCTGTCCTGTTGCCTGTTATTCAAATTGTCATATAAACTTTAGCAATTGCACTCTTTGCTCCAATCCTTACTTACCTTAAGGCTTTTGTTGCCTTAAAAATAATTTGTTTCTCGTGTTGAGAAACAAATTCTAGTGTTTGGGTTTGTAATCAAGCACTACAGATTCCAAAACCAATGGGTCTGGCAGAATTTTTTCAGCCTACACCTTACTTTATCAACCTCTGTCTGCTACACAAGTATACAAGACAGTGCAGACATTGATTTACTTCCTATTCTTCCATTACTGATGAGAAAGAGTCTTTGAACCCAGAGAAAAGTGGATTGCTGGAGTCGTGTGGATAGAACTGTTCAAAAGAGGTAAATTACCATGAAGTGGACAACATTTTTATTTCTCAAGTGTAAGTTCACAGGATTCCACTTGAACTGGATGAGCAGCAGACTCCCAGTGGGACAAAAATATCCAGTGGGTTAAAAAGTTTTTATTTATTTATTTTTAAATAAATTTTATTAATTTTACAATTAAAACAAACCAACAACACATACACAAATGAAAGAAAAGAAAAGAAAAGAAAAGAAAGAGAAGAAAATAGAAAGAAAGAATAGAAAGCAATTAAAAACATTCTCATCTTCAACAGTTTGTGAGATCTCTTTTTTTCCCATAACCCTTAATTTATGCCATATACACACACCTAATCTTTACATATATCTGTATATCACTGCTATAGGTTTATCCTATCCTCTTTTGCCTTGTAGTGTAAAATCAATCCATTTGTACCAGCAGTTCCAGCTATTGTAATATATTGAGGTGTCTTTGTTTTTTAGTGCCAAAGTTAGTTTGTCCATTTCTGCACAACTTGAGATTTTTTGAATGATCGTTTCCTCTGATGGAATCTGAGGCTGCTTCCAACATTGGGCGAACGCTAATCTGGCCGCTGTTAAAATGTGTATGGTTATGTATTTCGCTTTTTTTGATATTTGTTTGTCAAAGATCCCTAACAAGAAGGACTCTGGTTTGTATTCGATCTGCTCTTTTATCATTTCTTCCAGCCAAATTTTGATTTTCTTCCAATAATTTTGGGCTTCTGTACAGGACCACCACATATATACTATAAACTCACTCACCAAAACCAACACCAACCATAAGAACCTCCGTTGCCGCCCTGACCTAACCATACAGCAACGTGCCCGCTCCCGTGTACTCCGCATCGAACTCAAAAACCGTCTAGACAATGGAGAGAAGGACCTGTACATTGACTACCATGCTGACTGTATCAAAAGTAAGCCACGCAACCCAATACTCAGCTATTACCCTCAACCACAACCCTACCTCAACCCATCCACCATCACCCAAGACTAGGCACGCACGCCCCCAACTACCTCAATTCCAACTACTGCCGGCCTTAAATGCAAACTACTCAATGCAAGAAGCCTCGTGAATAAAATACCTGAATTTCTCTTCCTCCTAAATATGGCTAACTTCGACATTATATTTGTCTGTGAAACATGGCTCAATGCATCTCTCCCCGACTCCATTACCACAGTAAGAGACTTTCATGTTTACCGATCAGATCGTGAAAATCGTCGAGGAGGTGGTGTTGCTATATTCTATAAAAAATCCTTACATCTAAAAAATATCCAAGTTACCCAGGAGCTTGCCCTTCCTGAAACCATCATCTGTGAACTATCCTTAAATATCACAATTCGATTCTTACTATGTTACAGAGCACCTGATTATGACATCGAACATGTAAACAAGCTAAATACATTACTAACATGGGCTGCATCTTGCCCATACCCTTTTATCCTTCTTGGTGATTTCAATCTACCTCATATTGACTGGACCCTAAATGATTGTACAACTGAAATCATACACACAACCTTCTACAATGCTATTACAAATCTGGGACTGGAACAACTAGTAATCAACAGCACTAGACTAAACAACTGCCTCGATCTCATCTTCTGCAACAGTTTGAATTTAATTTACGGAATACAAACTAAAGAACCCTTTTCCAGTAGTGACCACAATATGATTGACTTTTGTCTCAACATACGTCCACACAAAAATCACCACAATGATGTAATCCCCTATTGTAACTTCAAAAAAGGCAACTATGATCTTATAGACAACGATCTCTCATCCCTTGATTGGCAATCTCTATTCACTGGATGCAATACCGTTGAAGACCATTACAACATATTTTTACTTGAAGTCAAAAGAGTCATCAAACTATATGTTCCAACAACAACTCTCAAAACAAAACAAAAAAGCAGATTACCCATATCAATAAGGAAACTTCAATCCAAAAAGAGATCACTCTGGCGGAAAAACAAATCTGGTCACATTGCCAATTTCAAAAACCGATACAAAAATTTATGCCACCAGATAAAGACTGAATGCACCAATTATCACATTAAACAAGAGGAAAACCTTCTAAGCACCAATTCCACCCATGCTTTTTACAATTTTGTAAACAACAAACTAAAAGACTCAAGGTCCATCCCTCCCTTGATAGGACCTGATGGTAAAGACTGCAACGACGACACCATTAAAGCCAACATCTTTAACACATTCTTCGGCTCAGTATTTGTAAACAGCAATGGATCATGCCCAGTATTTCCTAGCCGTACCACAGATAACAACAATGATCTAATACATATCGATTTCACAGAAGACAATGTTGAAAAATCACTACGCAATCTAAAACCATCTCTATCTATTGGACCGGATGGAATATGTGCCTACTTCTTAAGAAAGCTATCCACTGCCATAGCCAAACCTCTAAGCATAATCTTTGAAAAATCTTTCAGGACCAGCTCCTTGCCTAACCTATGGTCACAAGCCACAGTCATCCCCATCTTCAAAAAGGGAGACCCAAGCCTAGTTGAAAATTACAGGCCAATCTCCTTATGCTGCGTCACCTGTAAAGTCATGGAATCAATTATTAACCAATCCATCATCCTCCACTTAGAGACAAACAACCTACTCTCCAATAAACAATTTGGTTTCAGAAAAAAACTATCCTGTAATCTGCAACTCTTACACTGCAAAAAACATATGGACGACACAACTCGACCAGGGCAAAGCAATAGACGCAATCTACATAGACTTCTGTAAAGCCTTTGATTCAGTGGTACACGACAAACTACTCCTAAAAATAAAATCCTATGGTATCTCTGGACAACTGAATAACTGCATAGAAGCATTCCTGTCAAACAGACAACAAATGGTCAAAATCGGGAGCGTCCTATCAAATCCAGTACCTGTCAATAGTGGTGTCCCCCAGGGCAGTGTTCTAGGACCAACTCTCTTCATACTCTACATAAACGACCTCTGTGATCATATTAAGAGCAATTGCGTTCTCTTCGCTGATAATGTAAAGCTGTTCAATACCACAGACAATACTGCTACCCTACAAAAAGATCTTGACTATGTATATGAATGGTCAAACAAATGGCAACTTCAAATCTCAACAAATAAATGCTCTGTCTTACATATTGGCAAAAAAAATCAGAAAATAAAATACAAGCTGAATAGTCAAGATCTTGTTGATGACCCAAGCTCTGTAAAGGACCTTGGAATACTCACCTCTAATGATCTAAGTGCTAGAGCCCACTGCAACTACATAGCCAAAAAGGCATTAAGAGTTGTTAACCTAATCCTACGTAGCTTTTTCTCTGGTAATATCACACTACTAACCAGAGCATACAAAACATTTGCTAGACCAATACTCGAATACAGTTCATCAGTCTGGAACCCTCATTACGTATCTGATATTAGCACAATTGAGAAAGTCCAGAAATATTTCACAAGAAGAGTTCTCCACTCTTCTACTCATTGTAGAATACCTTATGCCACCAGACTTGAAATTCTAGAACTAGAAAACCTTGAATTACGCCGTCTTCGGTCTGACTTAAGCATGGTATATAAAATCATACATTGCAATGTCCTACCTGTCAATGAATACTTCAGCTTCAACCATAACAACACAAGAGCACACAATAGATACAAACTCAAAGTAAACCGCACCAAACTTGATTGCAGGAAATACGACTTCAGCAATAGAGTGGTCAATGTCTGGAATACTCTACCCGACTCTGTAGTCTCTTCCCCAAACCCCAAAAACTTTAACCTTAGACTGTCTACTATTGACCTCACCCCTTTCCTAAGAGGTCTGTAGGGGGCGTGCATAAGCGCACCAACGTGCCTACCGTCCCTGTCCTATTGTTTCTCTTATTCTTTTATTTTTCTTATATGTACCCATTTCATGTATTCACAACTATGTATACACTTATACTTATTATCTTGTAAACAATTGGCAAATCAAATAAATAAATAAATAAATAAATATGGAAAAGGGTTCCTTCTTTTTTTTTTGCATTTCCAGCAATTCGGACTCATATTGGGGTGCATCTTCGCTAACCTTGAAGGAGGAAGGTGCCATCTATAAAACATTTTATAGGCATTTTCCTTATATGCTACCGATTTTGTAATCTTATTGTTTCTACCCCAGACCTTTTCCCATTCTGTTCAGGTGATGCTGTGTCCTACATTCCTACTCCAGGCAATCATGTTTCCTTTTACAATTTCTTCTTCTAATTCGACTTCTAATAAATAATTATAAAATTTTGTTATATTTTTTTTTTTGCCTGATCCTAGTAAAATTTTATCTAATTGCTTGAGTTTATTGTTGATTCCGAATTCTTTCTTGTCCTGTTTGTATCTACTTTGAATTTGAAGGTATGCCCACTGATCAATTTTTTGTCCTTGCTCTTGAAGTTCTTGCCTCGATTTCAAATTTCCTTGTGTATCCAATAGGTCCTTATATTTAATCATTTTGGTGATATCCAAATTGTTTGGGTGGATCATCGCCTCCATTGTTGAAATCCAAATTGGTACTTTTATATAGTGTTTTTTCCGTATTTTCTTCCAATTAGTTAATAATGAGTCTCTGATTAGATGTCTGTGGAAATATTTTTGACTAGTTTTCCCTACATCCCATAGAAAAGCGTGCCACCCCCTTTGCAAATCATGGCCTTCTAAAAATAATATTCTCTTGTTAGTTAAATTCACCCATTCCTTCAACCATACTAAAGAGGCAGCAATATAATACAACTCCCAATTTGGAAGTGCCAGTCCTCCCCTGCTCTTCATATCCTGCATTGCTTTTAAATTTATTCTAGGTTTTTTCCCTTGCCAAATAAATTTAAGTTATTTTGTTGAGTTCTTCAAAAAAAAATGTGTAGTTTAATTGGGATTGTCTGAAATAGATATAGAAATTTAGGAAGAATATTCATTTTAATGGTAGCAATCCTGCCTAATAATGAAAGTTGCAGCTTACCCCATGATTCTAAGTCCTTCTTTACCTGTTGCATCAATTTATCATAATTATTTTCTTTGAGTGTCTTACAATGTGCTGTCAACCATATTCCTGAGTATTTAACTTTCTTTGTCACTTGTATTTCCATAACTTCTTCTAACTGTATTTTCTGTTTTTCTGTTAAATTTTTAGTCATTAATTTAGTTTTCTTCCTATTAATTTTGAGTCCTGCTACTGCTCCAAATTGTTCTAATTCATTCATCAATTTTTGTCCTTCTATCTATTGGTTCCTCAATAAAAAAAATCATATCGTCCGCAAATGCTTGCAACTTATATTCTTCTTTCTTAACCTTTAATCCTTTTATATCTGGGTTCTGTCTAACTCACATTAATAATGTTTCTAATGATAATATGAAGAGCAGGGTGAGAGTGGGCAGCCCTGTCTAACTCCTTTTTGTATTTTTATTGGGCGGGTATATTCCGCGTTTATTATAATATTAGTTTGTTGTGTATCATAAATAGTTGTTATAATATTTTCAAATTTGGTGCCTAGGTTCATATTATAAATTTTTTGGATTAAAAATTGCCAATTTAAATTGTTGAAGGCCTTCTCTGTATCTAGAAACATACGTGCAATTTGTTTTTCAGTGTGAGCTTCATAAAATTCTAAGACATCTAGTACTGTTCTTAAATTGTTCCTGATTTGTCTGGTCAGGAGAAATCCATTTTGGTCTTCATGTATATGCGCATTTAGCATTCTTTTTAATCTGCTTGCTATAATAGAAGTGAATATTTTATAGTCAGTGTTTAACAATGAAATCGGCCTATAATTGTTTATATATCTAGGATCCGAATCCTCCTTCGGGATCAGCGAAATCAATGCCCCCCTCCATGAGTCCGGCATCCTGGCTGCCAATAAAACATCATTAAAAACTTCTACCATAAGAGGTCCAATTTGTTCTGCAATTGCCTTGTACAGCTCCCCTGGAATCCCATCTGGGCCAGGGTTTTGTTGTTTTTCTGGTTCTCTATTGCTGATTTCAGTTCCAACCAAGTAATGTCTTTGTTTAATAGTTCTACCATTTCTTCCCCAATTGCTTTATCCTTCACTTCATCTAAATAGTTTCTTATTCTATCCTCATTAACATCTTCCTTTTTATATAAATCTATATCCCCCTTACTGTCTATTAGCTGATATATCAATCTCTTTTCTTTCCTTTTTTTTAGTTTATAAGATAGCCATCTTCCTGGCTTATTAGCTTGTTCAAAATAAGTTTGTCTAGTCAAATTCAAATTCATAATCATTTTCTCTTGTTCAATTAAATTCAATTTATGTTTAGCTATCATTATCTGATTTTGCATTTTTGAATCCTTTGGGGTACTCTGTAATTGAGTTTCTAGTCCCTTAATTCTTTGTTGTAATTTATTTTGCTGGGCATATTTTTCCTTATTCCTCTTCGCATTATAAGAGATTGTTATACCTCTTATTACTGCCTTCATTGAATCCCAAATGTTTTGTTTCGTGGTTACTCCATTATCATTTTCCTTTAAGAAATAATTTAATTCCTCCTTAAGTTTGTTGGTATATACTTTTTCTCTTATTAATTGAGTATTTAACATCCATCTTTTCTTTGGTTTTGCCCTACCATTCCATATTATCTGAATTGGATTAGGATCTGCCCATTTATTAGGTAAAATTTCAATCTCTTTTATCTCATTTGCTATTTCCCCACGCGCATTGCCTTCTGGGTGCTGGCATGTGAATGTGCACGCGCAAGCACACAACAATTTTCAGCACAGGAGCCCAAAAATTTAGCCACCACTGCCCTATATGAAAATAATTGTTTAATCAAAGTTTTCAAAAATGCTTTAAAAATAAGCTCTGTGGGATTTTTCTTCAAGAAGGCTGTCTGGTCCATAAAGAAGAATGTGTTAGTAGAAGAGGGCATTGAAGAACTGTCCAGGTAGGATTCTCCTTTGCAGAAAAACAACAGAGAAATCCAGAATGTCAGGCAACCTCCTTCCCTTAATATTAGCTAATAATAATTAGGACCCTCTTTTTATATTTATTTAATTTAGCACAGAATATTAAATGTACTACAATTTGAAATGTGGATTAAGGTGTTTTTTTTTCAATATTTATAAAAACTGCAAAGAATGGCATGGTGATACCACAAGGATGCATGGCTATATATACCCTGTTTTGAACAGGCTCCCATAAGAGAATACTAATACTGCTCTGTGGCTGGTGTTCTGTCTGCATAATCATTGGGAGGAAGGATTATTATAACAATTTATGGCATAGTGGCTCTTAGACTCTTTAACAACCTCAGTGAGATACCCAGCAGGCAATCTTCAAAGTCTACTGGACAACAGGAGGATTGCCTGATAATCGGATCATTGCCCAATACTATGCCAAGCTATAAGGTGTAGCCAATAATCTTGTGTTGAAGCTACTTCCCCCCCTCCCCCTTCATGGACATAGCAGGTATAGTATGGAACAATAGGAAAAGAGACGCTTAGTTGCAATGAAAGTACTATATATGACAATGAAAGCTTTTAAGTGGGCATTCACTTTAAGGAATTAATTAAAATGGGAACAATGCCATTAAAATTCATAGGTGCTGAAAGAGGAATTGGAATGTCAGGATGAACAGGCTGGTTGAATGAAATCCTTGTTTGTAAGAACCGTCAACATAAACAACAAATATCAGAAATAGAGAGAAATTAATTGTAATATTTTTGTTAAAGCTATTTTCAGATTTGATACCTAAGATATTTAAATCAAACAGTGTTATCATTTTATTAAAGAAGAAAGTTTTTAATTATCCTAGACTACTTTTATCATTAACATGAGTGCATGTTTAAAAACAAGGCACATGCTTTAAATAAGGAATTCTAAAAATAATTTTATAACTAGGTTTTGAAATCTAGGTCAGTTGCCACTGAACTTTTTCCAGTGTCAGTGCATTGGTTGCAATCCTTTATCAATTTAGCCATACAACTTCCATTGCTTCTTCTAATCTTGTGTAATTTGCCCTATTTAATTCTTTGCTTCCAGATAGACTACGTTTGCCACCCAATGAGTTTATTTTACGTCTTTTCCTTTTAGCAGAAAATTAAAACTATTTGATAGGAATAATCCGCCTGCAAATTCAGCATAGGGTAAAAGGCTCTTATTTATCCCGTGTTTTGTACTATGAATTGAAGCATTATTAGTAAGAGTAGGCAATAAACAAAAACACCTCAGGGGCCTGAGAAGAGCAATGTAGCCAATTACATTTAATTAAATCAAAGGATGGGAGCAGTAGGGATGAATGAGCTGAAGAATGAATTTGCATTAACACCTAGCAGCCAAACATATAGTCATTAGTTTAGTCTGAAGCTGCATTTCTTGTTATCTTTTCTACTCACTAAAAGAAGCCATTAGCTAAATGATGAGGCATTGTTTACTCAGTGATATAAGGGCAGCTTTCCCCACATTTTTACTTCCTAGTATAGGAAAAGAGATCTCTAACCCATACGTTATTCAGAATAAAATAAAGAGAATAAACCATCATGTTTTAAAAACTGAGTTCTGAAATCTACAGTTGAATATTAAATAATGCAAAATTAAAGGGGCAAGAGAAAAGAGCTGACAGTACGAAACATAGCAAGAGGCAACCGATATCCACATTACAGCGCTTGATCAGAGAATTTTTTTCTGTATATCCTTGCTATGTTTCAGAAACATAAAAGGAATAATTAACACAACTAAACTTAGAGACTGAGAAGAAACACAATCATATAATAGAGACACTCTGTGAGGGAGATGGGTTGTTTTAACATGCTTTATCATAAAATCCTAGAAATGAAAAAAAGTCTTACAGTGTGTGTGTGTATGTGTATACATACATAGATACACACACACACACACACACACACACACACACACACACACAAATTGTTTCCCCTACAGTTTATAAGATACATGATATTAGTATAACATACTAATATAATAATCAGGAGATAATAATAAATTACATCTGGCAACACCAAGTCCCACACTTTGTGAAAAAAATGTGATTCATTAATAGTTCCAACAACATATTTGTCCTTAATGTTGCAAATCTAGCAAAGAAGCTATTTTTTTCAAGTGCAAATTAAGCCTGCTTTTTCCCCCAGAAATGCATGCATAGACTGCAAGGTTTTTAAATCACTTTTCTCTGTGACTCCTACTGAAACACTGAATTTATTAAAATGACTTTTTATAGGCAATCAGTGCTTATTGTGCCCTGGTGATTTAATGGAAAGAAAGCCAAGTCAGTTCTGTGAAAAATGCCTGATGTACAATAATCTCATAATGTTTTGTGAGCTTTATGATTTAAGGTTCAAAGAAGAGTTGAGTGCACATAACAATAAAATGTTTTATAATGGAACTTTATGTGATACCTCAGGTTCTAAAATAGTATGTATATGTTTTGCTAATTTTATGTTCTGAAAGATTTAAACTAAAGTTTGTCTATGTGCATGAGAGAACTGATATAATAGTTGAAGCATGTCTATAATAATTAATAAATTGTATGTCTATCCACAAGAGAATTGTTAGTGCTTGAACTATCACATTAGTTCTTATAGTGATATATATATACAAAGCCTGACCAAGCCTGTCAATGACCAATAATTCATTAATTATTAATAACTAATAATGAGTACTTGAGCCAAGGAATGAAATGAAAGACCCATTTTTAGATCTACCAGCAATCCCAGAAGCTTACCAGTTGATTTTAGGTCACACTTTGGGCAATCTTTTGTAACGCTTTATTGCTGTTACTGGCTTTGGGGTTTTGTTATTTTTCTTTTGTTATAATTGCTATTTCATATCTGTGTCATTTCTAAGTGAATTATAGTAGTACCTTTTCAGAATTAAATGACATACACATTGCAACTTTAAATAAAAAACAGATTGTTGCTGCCGTATATAATCTATCCTTGTAAAGGCTGTACAAAAAACGGTAGTAAAAAAATGTGAATCCCACCACTGCCCTAATGTAGTCTTTGGCTGCATTATCAGATGGACAGAAACAAGTTCACATGAAGTGCTAGTATCACTTTATAATGCCTTGGTAAGACCACACTTGGAATATTGCATCCAGTTTTGGTTACCATAATGTAAAAAAGATGTTGAGACTCTGGAAAGAGTGCAGAGAAAAGCAACAAAGATGATCTGAGGCTGGAAGCCAAAACATATGAGGAACAGTTGCTGGCATTGGGTATATCTAGTCTAGTGAAAAGAAGGAATGGGAGGGTGACATAATAATAGTGTTTCAACATTTAAGGAGCTGCCACAAAGAAGAGGGTGGTAACAGAAGTGGTGTTCAGAAGGTTTTGACCAATTCTGGAGAACCGGTAGCAGAAATTTTGAGTAGTTCGGAGAACTGGCAAATACCACCTCTGACTGGAGATTTTACAGTACCCTTACCCTGCCACGCCCACCAAGCTATGCCCACAGAACTGGTAGTAAAAAAAATTGGTCAACCTATTCTGCAATCTCCTGAAAACAGAACAAGAAGCAATGGATGGAAACTAATGAAGGAGAGAAGCAACTTAAAACTAAGGAGAAACTTACTGACTGTGAGAAAAATTAACCAGTGGAACAGCCTGCCTCCAGAACTTGTAGGTGCTCCATCACTGGAGGTTTTTATGGAGTAATTTCTCTGAAATGGTATAGGGTCTCCTGCTTGGGTGGGGGGTTAGACTGGAGGACCTACCAGCGTCCCTACCAATTCTATTATTCTGTTCTGATACTCTGTTATTCTTTCTATGAGCACGTGTGTTTATTCCATCAAGCCCAAAGAAAGTCTGGAATAATATAGGATCTTCTACTATGGGCAGAAAGTTGGACTAGAAGACCTCCAAGATCCCTTCCAAACCTATTGTTCTATTTCTACCTCCAGAAACTCTGTGGTGCCAAGATTCCCCTCTATTGCTTCTCCCGGTGCACTTTCCACCACAATTTCTGGCAAATAATGTTGATGTTGAGAAACCCTAAGAGGTCTTGGGGTACACCCAAGGGTACTAGGACTGCACTTTTAAAAAAACACTGCTTTAGAGGATCAGGCTCTTTACTGGGACTCTAATTTGACTTTTAAATTCTTTAATTAGAAGAAATGTGGAATAAAATATTAATAAACTGTAATTTTAATACTGATTTTGGTAAATTCAGTATGATTAAGGCACATTATCAAAAGTCTGATGATTTGGCATAACGCACATACACATACACTTACTTTAAATATTTCATTTCTATAATAATATCTCTAGAACTTACAGTATTCATACTGTCTGAGCTATAAAAATAATACCAATAAAAGTACTTCATTCCAGGCGTGTAACACAGAACATTTAGCAGATGTTAATTATCCTGACATTGTAGATGCAGGATTAGAAATTGGTTCAAACAGTGGTCTATCTTAATTCTACATACGTACAAAATCAACTATCAAGGCCTATTAGTGTATAGGTAATTGTTTAGCACTTGAAGAAGTGACCCTCAAGTCTTTGTTTTGACCCAGTTTCACAAATGGGGCACAGGAATGACCCTCACACAATATAACCAGTGGAGGATCTCAAAAATGTATCTGCCTGTTATGTGAAACCACAGCCTTGCTTATTCAGGCATGTTCACTTAGAAAATAAGTGAAGGATCATTCAAGCGTCATGTCAGGGTTAAAGAATGCTTTATAAAGCCTATAAAACCTCAGGCTTAGCACCAGGTTTTGTACTAATACATCAAAATACTCTCTCTACTAGTGCAAGCATTATTTAAAAAATCCTGTATTATTACATATTTTAAGAGCTATTATTTTATATATAAAATAAATATATATACTATATTTTATATATACACCTATCTGGAAAATCTCAAATGCATTTATTAACATAGCATGGTTATCTGCTATTAAGATGCATGTTTAAAAAAAGATTATATATAAACATGATTTCATACACAAGCAAACTACTGTTGTAATACTAAAATGCATCAGTATTTATTTTGAAGCTGTGTGGATTTACTGTATACTGATGACATACTATGATGTGTTTTTAAGTAGAATCTTAATAACCTTTGAACTTCAACCTCTAAAGGAAATGGCCAAGGTGAGATGTAAGTGACACACAAGCCTATTTTCTCCTCTTTTCTGTAAGGCCAACAATGTATAAGAATTTATATTGGAAAAATATGTAAATTGTTTTAAATTATAACTAAGCTCTGCAGATATTAAAGTTACATAATAGTTTTGTAAAATTCAGCTACAGTAACATACATGAGCATGCAATTATTTTGTCAAATTGAATTTATTAAAATTGGTTTTTATCCTATTTTAAGCACTTTGTACAATCAAAATAACTGAGAATTTAGATGAAATATCTTATGAAAGGCTTAACCTGTGTCTATTCCTCTAACTTGTATACCCTTGAGTTTAAATATGCTCCCCTTGCTGTTTAATTTGTACATTAACCCTCTTGTGGTTAATATAATTAAATTAAATGTAATTACTTTAAAGCATCACCCTTTGAAATTAGACAATAGGCATATTACAACCTTGCTGTAGCAACAATGTAGTACTTCTTTCACAAACATTCACTGGACTAAAAAAAAAGCCTTAATAATTGTCCCCTAGACAATTATTGTTCTGGTAGTTAAGGTCGGTTGAATTTCTAAAATAAACTTCCTAATTGTCACAAAGTTATTTCAAATACATACCTGGCAACTATATGTCCAGATTAAGAGCAAGTAAAAATTTTCAAATATGACTTTATTATTTATGGTACCACCTGACTGTGAAGCAACTCTGGGCAGATAAACAAAGCTAAATCCACTGAATGTCAAAATTATGTCATCCACAATGCACAAAAATAGCAATTAGAGAGAAAAAAAGCCAAGTTTAAAACTACAAACTGAATAATGAAGAATTATTGACAATCACTAATAAAACATTTAAAACATTTAAAACTAAACAAGTCCATTGAAAATAATGAACCAGAAATTACTCAGTAAGAATTTTGTTTGATTACTAGAAAGGCATTTTGCCTTCTTTGATACTTTTTATGGTATGACGGAATCACTAGAATTGCAATGTATCTACATGGGACTACTCTTGAAGAGTATTTGAAAGCTATAATTAGCATAACATTCAGCACTGCATAGAATCCTAGGGCCCCAAGACTGGCCCATGTAACACCACTGTTGTATAAATTGCCCTGGTTGCCAATTTGCTTCTGGATCCAATTCAAGGTAGAAATTTACAAGAGAGTGGAAAAATCCAAATAAAATGCACTACATGGTTGCAGGGAGACTTACAGTGTCAATGTGCAATAAATTATTTCTTCAGCAAGCTACTACTAGCAGAAGCAGGTTCATCAATAAACTTTGAACCAAAAGCAATCTTTTAACAACTATTGATGGTAAGATCTTGCTTCTAGCAGAGTATTTATCTGATGCTCTGTTTTTGAAATTTGAAAATTTTTTCAGTGCAAGCTTCACATATATCCAATTACATTTTGGTCCATCAAGGAAAACAAGTCTCTCTAATACTGTAGTATCAGCCATTAAAGTTCTCCAAACTAATTAGAAATATTTGACAGTTAAGGAAATAATCTAGTTTTTAACTCAATTATATGGGTATATATATCATTTTATAAAATTCATACAAAACAGAAATGAAAGAAGAAAACAGCCATCAAAGAAATAGATAGACTACGTTTAGAAAAAGCCAAAATTGCCATTAACTTAATATGCTAATTTTGTGTATGTCTAACCTCCATACATACAAAGTACAAGTATGTGTACTCCTATATGGACATAGATGTACGCTGGCATAATGAACCATGTAAAAGAAATAAGAATTCTTCTTAACAGGGTGTTCAAACCAGTCCTACATGGCAGCTAAATGTAACATGAAATTCATTGTTAAAAGATTTTTCCAATCTTCTATTAAGTCTAATTTAAGGTGCCAAATCATTTCATAAAGAGTAATTTGTTAAAAATGAGCAAGTTAGTTTCATGTCACATTCCACTTCAAAGTGTATTATATTTAAAATATACATTTCAGAACGCTCTCATCATTCAAGTAAAAGTCAGGTAAGGGAAAGCTAAAGCTAAAGCCAATGCAGAAAAAAGAGTAAGAACAAGAGTCTTATGAATTACCACTGTATCTACTGAAAATGTTACTATAGACAACAGCATTGGTGTATACTGCCAATAATGTTCAGTGTATGTTTGAAAGAACTAACAGTTTAATCTCCAATCATGTGACTTGATGAAAGAAACTCCAATAGTAAAGGTACTACTCGACTTATGACCGCCTGGAATTTAGGTTGTATGTTGAGTTCATAAATCGAGCCACCATGTGTCTACATCACTCAGCAACCACAGTCCAGGGATTCCCAGTTGTGACCGTTTAATGATCATGTGGGTTATTACATGTAGTATGGGGGTGCCTCAGGGGTCTGGCACAAACCACACATGAGCGAGGGGGCGGTATGGTACAAAACCCCAGCCCTACAGTGTGGCACACATTGGAAGAAGTGCTGAATCTGGGCTGAAGTAGAAACCTGAGTTTTCAGAAGTCACCCAGGCCTCTACGTCAACCCTAGCATCACTGCTGCCCCTGAAGAATGCTGCCCAACTTCCCACGCCTGCCTATCTTTCTCCTGATCTAGACCAACCACCCTGCACAGTGGCTCTCAGGTGCAGCACCAGACCTGAGCCTCATGTAGAGGCCTAGAGCCTTCAGGAGTTTCATTCAGCTGCCACCACCACAGGCCTCTATATCAACTCTTGCACCATTGCTGCCCTTCAGAAATGCCACCTCGTACCCTTCTTCAAGGTGCACAGACCTCGGAGAATAGCACAATTGCCCCCAATGTTCCTCCAGATTTGCTATGCACCATTTATCGTTAGGCATTTTTCGCCTACTGTTAAGAGGCCCTTCAGAAAGGCTCCAAAAGCAAGTGGCATACATATCTTGTTTACATATTCTATCAATTTCAGACCCCAGCTTGACCATAAAATTTGTCAGCTGCCTCCTTTTCTGCATAAGTGGTTAGAGCATAAATTTGGAAAAGCTTCATAGGAGACAGAGCTGCAAGTAGATTAATTGCTAAATATATTTTGATATTCCATTACAGTATGGCAAGGATGGGAAAATCAGATTCTCCACTCCATAGGAAAATGTACTATAGCAGCTATCAGACTGCCAGAAAATTGCAACAATGTTCAGGTATGATAGGAAACAAAAGGACTTAGAAACACTCCACAACCTATTTTTTTTCATACTACCTGTGGAATATATGCAGAAACCTGGTACCAGGCAGGTAGGTAGGCCAGAGAAATCTCTAGCTGAATGCTGTCCTACTGACATACTTTTCTCTACACAAACAAGGCTGCTAATGTTTAAGTATATGATGATGATTTTTAAAGGATGCATGCAACTACTAAATGGTGGATTTGGGGCTCTATGTGTATATGTCTGAATTAGGTCACTCTTGACTCCTGGCAATTACTTGGACAAGTCCATGTAGTTTTCTTGGCAATATTGTCACTGCCTTCTTGGCAATATTGCTACTGCCTTCTTCCTAAGATTGAAAAAGTGTAACCGGCCAGAGTTACCCAGCAGGCTTTGTATCTAAAGATGGGCTAAACTCATAGTTTTCTTGTTTCATCTCCAGTACTTTCAACCCCTTCACCAAAGTGGTTCTTTACTGAACATAATTTTCATTTATAAGTTTATATAAATGTTCTTTTATGAAACTATTTTATAGAATAGAACTAAGGAGACATTTTCTGACAATGAGAACAATCAACCAGTGGAATGGCTTGCCTTCAAATGTTGTGGAAGCTCCATTACTGGAGGTTTTTAAGAAGAGTCTGGATAGCCATTTGTCTGGAATGGTATAGGTTCTGCTTGAGCAGGAAGTTGGGCTAGAACAGGGGCCTTCAAACTTGACAACTTTAAGACTTGTGGTCATCAACTCCCAGAATTCCCCAGACAGCATGGCTGGCTGAGGAATTCTGGAAGTTGAAGTCCACAAGTCTTAAAGTTTGGAGACCCCTGGACTAGAAGATCTCCAAGGTCTCTTCCAACTCTGATGTTCTATGTTCTATGATCTTCTCCTTAAAATTATGAATCTCTTGCATTTGTTCACATACACATTTACAATCTTGCTCAAACAAATTCTTGTTAAGAATAACTCCCTGCTTTAATTGGATGAATATGTTTTTATACCGATACTTGAAAAGCAGAATAAGAAATTCTGAGATACTCAACCTATAATTTATGTCTATGTTTTCAAGAAAACTGGATAACTGCTTCAGATCCCAAACTTTGCAGGGTTCTTGAACATGACTAAAAAAACACTTGGGTATGAGAAGCATAATATAAAAAAGGAGAAAGCAATATAAAACACAACAAATAAATTTTGAAGGAAAATATTTGGAAGGAATGTGAGCAGAATGTTATCATCCACAATAAAATCAGAACTGTAGAAATTTAAATCATAACTTTAATCTACTAAATATAAATAAATAAATACACACACACACACACACACAGATACACACACATTCCTTTTCTTTTTAGTAATCCTACAGTCCTTGAAAAGCTATTCTGAAGGGTTCCTAAATGATCTTGATCAGTTTTTGCAAATAGATGGTAAAGAAAATATCCCCACTCTGTGAAGGGAAACAATTCAACAGCAAATATTGTCTTAATAATAATATGTTACAAATAATAGTACAATAATGATATAGATAATATATCTAAAAGTATATTATTGTTAAAAAAACATCTCTCAAATTTATCAAAGCAATTTTACAGTATAATATTCTTTATTACATTTTAAAACGTAAAAAATGTTCATGATATTCAGGCAAGTTAGCCATTCACAATAAAAGAAAATCAAATTCATAAATGTGTTGTTTGTAAATACTTATTTGTAAATTTGCATGTGAAGTATAAGACATTTATAATCTGGGGGCAGAAATATATATAATTCATAAGATTATATATTCAACAACATGTTCATTTTCTCAACCAGTTTTAGCAATCAGAAATACATACACAATTGAAATGCATTTCTATCTCCTGAGTGTTGAGCACAGCAAGGTCTTTAATTGCTTGGCTATTTAAACTGCTTCCTCACTGAAACATAAGCATAGAGAGTTGTACTGCCCCCTGCTGTTGACTTTATTTTAGGACAATAGCTTTTTCCTGGAAAGACAGTTTTTATTAATTGAATTGATTCAAAGATTGTTCATCTTAAAATAATGTATATCTAACTTATAAAATTCAAATCTTCAATATTTCTCCCACTTGGCAAAATTTATATTTCACTTATCACTGTTTGCTTACTGAGTGAGAAATGTATTGCCATTTTCCTGAAGGAAAAGAGGGATACAAATCTAAAAAATAATGTTTCTTTCCCAGCTTCACCCCCATGATATGCAGCATGAAATCACTAAATTGGTCTACTCAGTAAAGCTATTGTAAATCTATTCTGAAGGAATTTATAGACAATTCTAGGTGCAAAGATTCATAAGAATTTTGATTTTTTTTCTTTGCATACAATAATATTCCTCAATATGTTATTTATGTTAACTAAACTAAGATATAAAACAGAGAGAGAATAACCCTCTGAAGTTACTTTTTTAAAATTTTGCACCCAAATTAATCAGTTATACAAATGTTTACTGTTATTGTTATGGCAGTCTCTGCCACTTATAAGAAAGAATTCAGTTTTTTTTTTTAAATCGTTCCCCAGAAGAACAGTGGCTCCAGCTGTATTAATGCAGTCAACAATTTTTAGCAAATCTGAATTGTCCTCTGGGGGTAAGCCACATAACTTTGTAAGCTTTCGAGTCATTTAGACACTTGAATCATGATCAGTTAGAACTACCGTGAAGATATCATCAGCATAGTAATGGTTGTCCACCACTCCCAGAAAGCATCCACATAGATTTGCTATATTAATGATAAATAGCCATTGGTAATTTGCATATATTAATGCATTTAAGCATGTGAACATTTCAAATTGCCCTTAGTGTAGCACTGAAGCCAAGCATTTTTTAAAGATGCAAAAATGCAGCTGGCAACACAATGCCAGACTAATTTTAAACTATACAGGTGGTAAAAGTACTAAAGCAGAGCTTGTCAAGCATGAGGTTCATCCCAACCAACTCTGTATTGTACTTGCAATTGAAAGGCCTACTGTAGCAAAAACCAGCCCTGCCTGCAACAAAACCATTACAAATCCATTCAACTGTACTTAAAAGTTTGTGAACCTCTTTGAACTTTCAATATTTCTGCACTAGTTTTGATAGTAAGTACCCAGAATTACTGTTCTTTATGTAGAGAGGTCCTCATCTACTCACATACACCACATACACACGCACACGCACACGCACACACACACACACACACACACTTGTAATATCCTATTACATGTTATCCTACTGATTGAAATAATTAAGTTGACTCTAATTTCGCCTTAAATGAACTGGTAATCTTATAGGCAAACATACTTATGCCATATATCCAATATGTAATTTTGGAACATTTTTCTCAATAAATAAATGAGCAAGCACAATGTTTTAGAGTGACTCATTTATTTTATTGGGTTCTTTTTAGTTTTAGCACTTGTATGCAGAACAGCTCACATTTTAGGGCAAATGCTTGCATATTTTATTGAATAAAAAAATAAACATTAAAGTAGTATAAATAAATAACACCATAAATAAGTAGGATAAAATCATTTCATTCAATAAAAGATAGATGTAATCAAATAATATAAACATAATAAGCCATGTTTCAGTTTCTTGCATGAGGAGTATACATACTCATATAAAGACCAGCAGTTGGTAACCTATAAAACTTAAACTTGAAAGTAGTTTATTCAAATTTAATATAATGCTGCCAGCTAGTGGCAGCATCTTATTTTGAGCTAATGAGCTAGTTTACTACTGAGCTGCTTTAGAAGTTAGACTATTTAGCTAGTAAGATGCCCAAGATAAGATACATGGATTCAAACTGTATATTAATCTACATTAAGCTGGCCAAAAAATGAAAAATCCCAATATTTATGATTAAAATTATTTGGATTTTGTGGTTTAATAATTAATATCTTAGATATTTTAGTATTAATATTATCGCTTCAATTGGGATACACATTATACTGCAAGTTTCCCAATTTTTTATTTGTGCAACCAAATATTCCTCCATGCTTACTTGTACAGTTTTTTTCAGCACCCAATTTTGAAGAGCTTTCTAAATACAAGTCTCATTCATAGGGAGAATATGTGTGTATTAGAGAATATGTGTGACTATACAGATAGTCCTCACAACCACATGTTCAACAACTATTACAAACTTACAAAGATGCTCAACAAGTGATATTTATGACTGGTCCTTGAAGTTCTGGCCATCCAGCACCCTGTGGTCACATTATCATGCTCCAGGAGCTTGGCAACCAGCTCATACTTATAAAAGTTGCAGGGTCCCCCTGTTATGTGATCACCTATTCTGACTTCTCTGCTGGCCTATCCGAGCAGAGTCTAAGCACCTCCCACTACTGGATGCTTGGAGCAGCTCATTGGAGAAGGTTGCAATTTGTGTCTGTAATTCACTCCTGCTTCCTGCCACTTTTTCTTCTAAGGAGCATCCACCCATCTGCAGACCCCCGGCTCACACTCTTTAGCACACGCTGGCGGCCACTAGCATAACCTGGAGCCAGCACCAGTTCACGTGGTGCTGTAGTAACCACTAGTGCACCCTCTCACACCTGGCAGCAGCCACCCTCCGCCTGTCTGTACTTGCAACAACCAGTTAACTTTCCTTTATCCTGCTTGAGAGCTGCCTGGGATTTGCAACTTTCTGCCATGGCTTCCCCATTGGATTTGCTAGATGAAAGCCAGCATAAAGTTGTGAGGAGATTCCTTGCGTAAAGACTCATAATCCTCACTTAACAATGGCAACAGGGATGTCTGGGTTTGCCACTGCTAAACAATATAGTCATATGACATTGCATTTTACAATCACATGGCTTTCTGATCAAAATGTTGGTCCCAACAACACACAAAAAGATACAGAAGCACAAAATAATCAATATTCACAAACTACCAGTTTTTCAGTCTCTGCACTCATTTGTTCTCCAATTTAAAATGCTATTAGATAGCTATACAGTATGCTCAAGTAGGGTTCTCTCAATTAATCTTGATATTAGTTTTTTTTTTTTTTTTTGCAATATGTAAATTAGGGGGTTAGACTAGAAGACCTCCAAGGTTCCTTCCAACTCTGTTATTCTATTCTAAATGATATAGAGCAGGGGTTCCCAACCTGGGGTGATCGCACCCCCTGGGGGTGCGAGACGATATTCCAGGGGGTGCGAGAAAAGTCCAGGTAAATAATAGGATATTGGCTATATGTTGGCATTTTTATTTATTATGCAATGGATTAACTTTGTTTTCATTTTCGAGTTAAGTATCGTTATTTAGTGGCCGTCACATACATAGCTGAAAAGATTCAATCCTACCATATATTTAACGCGTTCAGTAGTTCCTAAAGTCTAAATTTCAGGGGGTGCGAGGTTCGAGTGAAATTTCTTTAGGGGTGCGGGGCGAAAAAAAGGTTGGGAACCACTGATATAGAGAGAGCAAGTTTACTGTAGTGGTTACGTAGGCTTCAAGCAGTCTAGAACAGGGGTGTGAAACTCAAAGCCCAAGGGCCAGATCTGACCTGTAGGGTGCTTAAATCTGGCCTGAGGAGCTGGACTGGAAATAGCAAAGGACTGGCTCATGGTGCCTCTGGCAGCCAAAATGGAGTGCCCCCACATCCCGTTTTTGGCCTGGATGGCTTCCTGCAGCACTTTGCTGGCCAAAATGGGGCACCTCATGCAGCCGCCTGTGCCCCATTTTGGCTGGTACAGTGCTGCAGGAGGTGTCCATCCTGTCTCCACCCCTCCCAACCAGCTGGCCCTCAAAGAAATCCAGTCACAATGGCAAGTCACTTCTGAAAATGTTTCTGAGAAAATTGCAGGAACTTATTTAGGCAGTTACTAGGAATTGAGACTGACTTAATGGCAGAGACACACAACATTCTCATAGTCCTCCTTTCTACTGCCAATTTGTGATTTAATTTTTTCTACCTAACAGTATTTCAATAACCCATTTGCTAAGCACACTTTAGGCAAACTGTTTTATAAAGCCTGAGGCACTCAGAGAGGATGAAAGCTTACAAATGGAAGCTGAATTGTACCTAGCTTTTTGCTATGTTATTAACTATCATGTAGATTCTATTATCTTTCTAAAGTCAAAAGTTAGTTCATAAAATTGTATAATTTTATAATTGCTTAAAATGTCAATGCACAATGAAGTATAACCCAATTTTGATTTAAAAAAACATATTTTAAATGAATTGACTATATTTAAGAATGGTTTCATGTTATTACTAATGGAAGCAGAGTATTAGTTCTTTTTTCAGCCTTATTTATCTAGATTTTTTTTAAAAAATTTGTATATGGGTTTTAAAAACATAGTAGCATTTCTGAAAAAAGTTCTGAATATCTGATTATTCTTTTTTAAACATATTGCTAATGTTCCTATAACTATGATATTAATAATATTTCCAATACTTCAACATGTCATTATGCTCCATTTTATTATTCAGAAATTTCTGTACCTGTAAAGACTCATAAATCAAAATTAGACTTTTACATATAATATCCCAGACTCAGGCACTTTGTTTTCTTTACCTTTTAATGAACAAACATCTTGTATTGATTTATAATGTCAGGTTTGCAATACAAAGGAGGGCTCTCTTTAGTAAATCAAAAGCATTTAACAAGTTAAAGAAGATGAATCTTTTTATTATCCTAGAAGTAGGCGAGTTCAAGAGAACCTAGTGATTCCCTCCTTTAGTCCATTTGTTTTTCTTTCTCTCCCACTAGCAAGTGATTTGAAATGAGAGGATTGATTGGGGGCCATCCTCAAATTTGATATCAACTAGGCTGATTAGTAGTCACTTTCCTCCAAATTTCCTGCCTCTTATTCTCCCCCTCCCGTACCTCCAAAAATGAACAATGGCATACTATAATCAAAGCCAGGCTATCATGGATAAGTTTGGAGGAGTTGTACACATACCTGCCTTTTCTTTTTCTTTTTTTTAAACAAGTTTTATTTTTCAAGACAAACAATACATAAATACACATAAACACAAAACATAAAAGTATAAAAAATCTCTTTTCTGAAAGTTGCTTAGTCCCGGGTTAAAACTCTTGGTACAGACACAAATTGAATTTCATATTCATTTTACATACCATTTCATATCTTCTTAACTTTTTCAATTTTCTATATAACTTCTCCTCTCCTTTAAATTTTCTCAATTTTATTTCATTTTTATTTTTTTATCTCCTCTCAATTCATATCGTAATATTTATTATTCTTTGTCTGTTCTATTCCAGCCAATCATTTATTTTTCTTCTTTAAAAAAAAAGAAGAAGTACCTCTCCTATACACTATATGGAGTATGATGCCTTTGTCTTTTTCCCCTATATTTATAGTACTTAATATAAAATACATAACCTACATTGGGATTCTGTCTGGTACATTCTAAAATTATACTATATTATCAAAAATAATACAAATCTATTCATTAATATTGATATTCATTCATATCTTAGATATTTAACTCATTACTTTTCAATTAAATCACATGCTTTTATGAGAGCCCTATTTTTCAAAATTATCCCCCCCCCCCACATCACATATTATAGCTCAATATTTCATTGAAATGTTCCTCCTTCTTCTACTTCAAATCTCATTTCACAAAAGGTTTGCTAATATACCATCTTCTAATTATTAATATTGACAATCATTTATATCTTAAACATTTTATCCATTTCAATTGAATGTCATGCCTTTGTGGGAACACTTGTGCTTTCCACGATTATTACCACCACCACCACCCCCACATCACAATCTTGGATCATATTTCATTACAATACTCCCTTTTTCTTAACAAAATTTCACTTGTTTATGTTAAATATTTTATCACATTTTAAACTACATATTATTTCTAATTTTCTATAATTACTTCTAAATACAGATATAAAAATGCAATCTTATGTACCTTCTAGAATCCCATTAACAATAAGACTTATCCATTATCTCTGAAAAACTTTTGCTTCTTAATATCTTGCTCCCCACCATCCTTTCTCCCTTGCTTCTTCTTCTCCTTGTCCTCTTTAACACCTTGTCTCCCCACCTCCCTTTTATTCTGCTTTCCCCCTTTCTGTTGTTTCTTAACATAATATCCCTTTTCCACCTTATTCTTCTCTTTTTGGGCTGTTTTTCCAGATCTTAAAGACCTCCGCTTTTCCCTTCTCCAATCAAAGTCCTTTTCTCATCAAAGATGGCTTCTCCTTCTTCTTTATCCCCATCATCCTCATTCTGCTTCACATAAATATAAACCGCCATTTCTAAGTATTGGAAAATAGTGCCAAGTCCATCTTCACCTCCTTGTTTTTCTCTTTCAAATTTTTGATATATAAGTTCCAATTCATCCATAGATGATGCCATTGTGTAGAGAAAAAGTTTTTCCAAACAACCACCCAGATGATTTAATCAGAAATAATTTCCAAAGGTTCCAAAATCACCAAACAATCCAAACAGATTGTTTCTTTTAGATACCTTCTTCTTCTTGACTTTCTCTTTCTGGGGTTAAAGTAATCACAAATCCTTTTCAAGTATATTTTTTGGAAGTTTTTAAACTCTTTGCAATTCTAGGCAATCTTCTCCTTATTTTCAAATTTTGCTCAGATTTTTTTTCACTCTCCCTTCCCACTCACAGCCAAAAAGATATTTTTTTTTTCCGGTGTCACTTTAGGAAGCAGAGTCGAACAAAGAAAAAAAAACTTTTCCCTTTAGGGTATTCGCAGCTTGTAACTCTCGCAAACATACCTGCCTTTTCTGTTCCCTTTGTTCCTCCCTTATTGGTTTCCAGGAGTGGGACAAAACAGGCCCCAGAAATGGAATACCTAGAGATTTTGTCTGAAAATTAAACTTCAGGTAAATTTAACTTAGTCCAAATAAAACCCAAGTCTTTGGGGTATTAAAGCTAACCCTATTTGGATTTGGCTAGATCAAATAATTGGGTTTTGAAGATTGCACCATAGAATCTTCTCCTAAGATCCAGTTAAGGATATTGTCTGAATCAGGACAATGACAGCTACTGAAAGAGAAACTCCAACAAGTATTTCTTCAAAAGTTCAACTGATGGGAAACTGCATAGAGAATTACTGAGAGGAAAAGACGAGATAATTGAGTTGGAACATCTGAAAGCAACACCAAAAATATGCACTCATACACCAATAGCAAAAATCAAAGAATAAGAATTAATATTTTAGGATATTCCAACAGTCAAATCCTCTATCATACAGCATATCCATCTATACTGAAATAACTTGAAGGAAACCTAACTCTTAATAGGATTGTATTGTGACATGGGTAATTGGCTCTTTGAATGGCATATTCTTTCTATAATAAACAATATTACAAATGAATGTATTTAAAGAGAAGTAAAACCTTTGTTGATAATTATATTTTCTACATTAAACTGAGATTAAGTGTTACTTTGCATGCACAGTCATTGTTAATCTTTATCTCAAAGATAATTGGTATTATACATATGTAGATTCTTTTATGTAATGATGATACTTAAGGAACTTAATTATGTGTCAAAAGAAATCTCTGAATAAACGGGCCTAGAAAGTGAAATGGATGCAAAGTGCTATGTCAAAATATTTAATTTGATGAAATTGTTATTATATTTAGTTGTTCAAAATCAGATTGAAAAAAATGAAGCAAATTTATTTATTTATTTATTTATACTTGTGAGGTGATATGAAGATCAGGTAAATCTGTTAGACATGACTCCATTTCATGGAATATTCTCCCCCCACCCCCACCCCCAAGAAATGAATGGCCACAACCTACATTTTATAAGTTAGGACACTTTTGTTCCAGAGTGTTTATTCAATCCTTAGATTAGTTTTCAGGATGCTAGAACTCCATAAGTCTCTTTATTGTAAGATTACAATAACAGATTCTTGCAACTCTGAAAACACTTCCCCTATCCCCTGTCTTTACTTTCCAGATAATTTGGGGAGTGGGCATCTTCTAAGATAGTTACTCTAACCTCATTCCTCCTTTCAAGTCAGATTTTGTTTATCAGATCTAGGCTGCAGCTCTTCCTCCTGTTTCTCAAAGTTGTCATCACAACCCATTGCAATATATCAATATGTGATATTATAATCAGTTTTCAAGGCTCATGTGAAGCAGATATTTCAACAGATAATTACAAGAGAAAGAAAAATGTTTTCAATGCAAAAATTACTTTCTCCTCTTTGTCTTATTTTAGTTCTGGTTTTCCTTCTATGATATTCACATTGAAAACATATTTTGGCACAGATTTTTGTACTGAGATACATGCTAAATGTTATTAATAAAACAACCATAATCAAGAACAAAAATCATTACTTACAAACGTTTCCTGTGTTGTCAAAGCTTGTCAGAACATCTTCAACATTTAATAATTTGCTGTTGCATCTAAGAAAAAAAAAATAACCACCGCCATTATCAGTGCAAAAAAAGGACAATGTCATATGTACAGCCATCACAATTTTTTTAAAGTCTTACCACCAGAGGGAGAAAAGGAAAAAATCCACATCCTACTATTCTGTGTTCAAATTATAACTCATTAATCCCTGAAATGTAGTGGGCCTTTGTGAAAATATAGAACTTGAAGATAAAATGAGCCGTTTTAATAGACAATAGGCTGGTGTTCCCATTTCTTCATCTAGTTTTATTTCCCCCCCTGCTTTCTGTCCTGGAATCCTTCTTTCATTTCCTCTTTCCTTGCACTTTTCCTCATTCATTTGTGGTTTGTGTACCACAGTTACTGATTCACACTGGTACTTTTTGTTATTTGAAGGTACAACCATATCAAGACTTCAGAATACAAAATAAAACTGTAACTATTATTCCAACTGAACAATTTGTATTTTCATTTAAAAAAAGGCTGCACATGCAAATTCTCTTACTCAGTGACAAATAGATTTTTGTCTTCTTACCTTTCCTCTATGCTCAATGCAAGATCAACAATACATAATTATTAATACATCGCCATAGCAACTATATCTATAATACAAAGTGAATATGATCAAATCATCATCTCTTTCTGGAACACAGGGGTGTATCAACAAATAAGAACCATGTAAAATTGAATGTTCTCATGAATAATATGCATGGCAAGCTGGAACTGTTCACTCAGATGTCTATTTTCAAATGATCAGTAAAATGTAGTCAATGTTCATTGTCCTGTATATTGTTAGATGTTAAGAATTTAAAATCTATGCAGTACATAAAAGCTTGGTCTTAACCTCCTTAAGATTCAAAACATCCTAAGTAAACAAAAAATCCATTACAAAAAAAACAGAGTCATCTAAAACATACAGTGTAAAGACTGTAACAGCCACAACATGGGATCGACAGGTAGAACATTAGTGGAGGGAATTCATGAATACCAACTATCAGACAGAAAACATAATGAAAACTCTTTAATCTCACAACACATAAATAGATTCAGCCATAGTTTCAAGTGCTAGAGAATTCCTGGAAGCTTGACATTTGGACAAATCAGCCAACAATAGACACATACAGATAAATCATATTTGCATATCATTCCAAAAGAGACAATTTAAAAACCTAAGAAGGAAATAAAAAGACCAGAACTCCTCCTCACCAGCAAACAATACCCATATAAGCAGGAACTCACATTAGACAAACAATCCAGCAGAAAACAACATCAATATCAAGCAGAAAAACAAAGAACCCCAATGTTCAACCCTGAGCTACATATACTTCTCTTTTACTGGATTTTCTCCATATTGATCAATCCCTAACCTGGTCTTTCAAGGGTTCCAATGGTGCACCTATCACCACTGTCCTGCTGGTCATTCTCTTCTGCTCTTTCCTTTCACCTTTTCCTCAGAGAATTAGGGCTTCACATAATATTTCCCAATATTTGTGCCACTAGTGAGAAATCTGGGTTGATTTTTATCCATGTAGTTTTCTTGATATAAATAAAAAATAGTTTACCATTACCTTCTCATGGGCACTATTAATTGATGCCTTTTCCATTGTCACTGTGACCTTTTGTCTCCAGCATCTTCCTATATTGCTGCTGCCCAATATAAATGCCTGCTTACTTTAGCTGGCAGCTGGGATGACCATCATGCTTTGGGTCTTCTTGCTGAGAATATATTTTCTAGACATATATGCCTAACTTATTTTACTAATCCCTTTCAAAATACCCCCACCATCACCATCACAATAAGGTGGGCAACCAATAATAGATGCTCCTTTTAAAAAAATTCAAATAATTAAATTGTTTAAATTCTTTGTGTAATCGCATTTAGTACCATGGCTGTCTTCCTTCCCCATTACCACCACTATCCTACCACAGTCCTGGTTTTGGTTGTGCTTTCAGTATCAGTTTTCCTGAAGTGTGTGGTACACATTTAATCATACATAGTTTTCATATGTCTACCCTAAAAACTGGTTTGTTTGTGTGAGTAACAGGACATGTAAAAGATTTCTCTGCTTTTACATATCTATCAACTTTTTTCCAAGAAAAATCACATCCTATTTTAAATTCTTTATGTAGCTTGCTTAATAATGGCATATGAATCTGTTACAAGAGTGCACGAAATGGAAAATGTGTTTTGTTTCAAATCTGAAATAATGATAGTGTATTGCAAAAGTTCTGCTGATCCATTCCAGATGGGCTGAAACAAAATTGGATTGCCGTTCCAACCAAAACAAAATCATCAAGTGGTATTCATGGAGTGAGAAGGCAAAGCTGCTATACATTTTCCCTCCTTCCCAAGCAGTTCTAAGCATGCAACATCCATAAACCATCTTATTATATCTTTCCTCCTTTCCTCTCTGCTTTCCTTCAAATCCCAGAGGCCCACCCACTTTCTAATATTCCCAGGGCCATTATTTCTCTTCCCCTTCTGCAATTCCTCAGTTGTCATTGATAAGCTTAGATTTTTGCTGCTCTTATCCCTTATTTCAAAACATTTCAAACTCTAATATTTGTATTAGTCTAATAACTAAATCCAATTTAGTTTTGTATATCGATTGAATCATCAAATTTGGACATACTGTAAGCCACATGAAACTAGTTGGTCAGTGCATGGAGCTGTTTTTAACTGAACTGTTGGCACAGCACTATAAGCAGCTTGTTTTTCAAATAGGTCACATCTATGAAAATTTGGCATCAAATTCATCAAATCCATTCTATAAAGTCCTGTCAGACTTAACTCTAGTCTAGGCAATAAGCCATTCCTTTTTATTTTGCCTTTATTATTTTTTTGCAAATAATTCAAGGTAGTGAACATATCAAACATACCTTCCTCCTCCTATTTTCCCCACAACTAGTCTATGAGGTGAGTTGGGCTGAGAGAGAATGATTGGCCCAAAGTCACCCAGCTGGCTTTCATGACTAAAGCGAGACTAGAATTCACACTTTCCCACTTTCTAACATAGCGACTTAACCACTAGACCAAACTGGTCTTGTCATTAAGTAACTGAGGTAGTAACTGGTCATCATCTATTCAGAAACTTGCTTATACCAGAAAGTCACAAATCATATGACCCCACACACATATGGGTCCTGTGTTTTCCCCCCCCAGTACAATAGAGAAGCAGACTCAAATACCAATAAAATCTTTTCCCAATGGCATCTTTCAAAATCCATTTATTTGGCCAACAATGTGGTAAGAAGTTACTGCTGCAGGTGATGAGCAGGGTAAGTCTGAGGCCAAACAAAATGTAAGTGTTGTATGCCATAGAATCAAAGATTAGGTTCTTCAGTCTCAATGAATATGAGCATTGATAAACTGAACCAGTCAGTTCCTAGGACTATTAGTAAATTTAATGAGTATGCTAAATAAAATTGTAGAGACTGTTGATGATTATTGATAGTGAATAAGAGAGGATCAGTGCACTTAGACATGGATAAAAATAACCATCAATAGCTTCAACAAACTGAAAAATGAACAGACTCCTGGGAGACAGCATACTTATAACTAACAAAGTTTTCAGTGGTGCAAGTTCTATTTCTGTTTGGCTCTATAATGTAACAGGAATGACTAACTGACAGTGCATCACATTAAATGTTTGTGATCCACTTAAAGTCTAGATGCTTCATTTCTGACCCCGTGGGATCATCTTCTTGAGGAAATTAGCAGCAAGGACAAAAGGTAATGGAACTTCATTTTAAAATTCCATAATTGGGAGAAGCACATCACAGGCATATTTTTCTTGCCTTGTTATATGTACCCTTGTCCCCTTTATAGCATTTTATTCAAGTCTAAATATATTCTTTGCATATAGGTAAGTATTAAATACAATAGGACAGTGCAAACAAAGGAGGGGAAATTATACAAACAATGACAGAAAGTACATTTTGCTGAGCTCTAATGGTCACAAGGTTGAGCTATTAGCAGCGATTAAGGACAGTGTTAGACAAAACTATTCACAATACTTATTTAATTATAAGGACTTAACAAACCTTGAAAAGTATAAACAGGAAGCAATTCAAACAATGCATGCTTATAGGCAGGTGAAGGTCAGTCTTAACTGAGCTCTGAGAAACTTAACCTCTTCAGAGATGGGGGAAAGATCCAGTAATACCGGCAAGGGAAAATCAAGAATGTAAATTCAAGGATAGAATAACAAGGAAAAAATACAAAGTTAGCTTTTTTTTCTAAATCCTATGATAGCTATTAGCAAATGTAGGACATAAGTAGCATAAGTAGCACAGCAATGAAAAAAAAAGTAAAATGGAAAAAGAGAAAATCTTATTAAAGTTGCAGTATCAAGAACAAATCATAACAATGTAAAAATGCACAATAATGTGAAGACTGTTTCATATATAATTTCTATAACCTCATTTTTTGATAGTTTAGATTTGGAACATTTCAAGCCTTGCTTAAATTTAACCATTTCGTTGGTGTTCTGGAAGGAGATGTTTTAGGTGTGCATCTTTTACAAAATGGCCATATTCTCTATAATATGAACATAGACATTGTATACATCATCACAATTTTTCTTGGGGAAAAAATAGAGCTCTGCTAATGCCTATGAACGTGTTAAGTTCGCCGTAGGAAGGAAGGCTCGGGAGTCAGTGACCGTTTTCAGCTCTTTATTTGGTTCCGAGATCGACTCGATGTGGCTAGGGCAGACGGCGGCTTTCATAGAACTTGCCGGCCAAGCCGCGGCCAATGACACCGCTTTGAATCTCCCGCGATCGGTTTCTTCCAATCGCAGGGATTCGCGGCGGGCCAATCAGTGCGGCTCGCTCGACCAATCGGGTCGCCGCGCGTCTTAGCCAATCAGAATGGTTATTTACAAGAATGCTAATGTACAGTACAGAACACCCCTCCCCTCTTGGTATGGTCCTACGTGACGTAGTCCCGTAAGTAGGCGGGGCTCCGTACTTGTCTACTGGACCTGCGCAGGTTAGTTGGTGTCTGGTCTTCGAACGGCTCGGTCGGGTTCTGTGTCGCTCCTTGCCTCATCGATGAAACCGCCTGGAAGGGTGAGCCGGGCCTTTCGCTGTCGCTTCCTCCCGGTCTACTTGGGCTGGTTGAGTTGCTGGCTTTGTTTCTCCCACCCGGTCTTTCCGGGCTGGTTGAGCTGTCTTGGCTGTTCCTTCCAGGCGAGGCTTCGAGTTGTTCGTCTGTTTCTTCCTCCGCTGGTGAGTATTCTTGGTTCCTTTCTTGCTGGGGTTGGTTATTTTGGTTCCCGGGGTTTTCCCTCCCCTCTTGGCTGGTGTTTTCTTCCGTGTGTGCTTGCGTGTCGGTTGTATTTCCCGTGTTGGTTCTCGATCTTAACTGATCGATGTGTCTTTTCCATGCTCGTCCGTCGGTTGTCTGTAGCCGGTACGAGCGGGGACCTGTCACCTGGGTTATGGTTGCTGGTACCCAGAGCGGGTCCCCTGTGAGATTTTTTGCGTATACTGCGTCGCCCGGTGTGAATGTTCGGTGTTTGCTAGATGAGTCGGTTTTTTTCTGGGTTATATGTAGGGTGCAGTCTGTCAAGTGGGGACCTTAGTTTCCTTCCCATTAATAGTTCGGCCGGGCTTTTGTTTGTTGTCGTGTTTGGGGTTATATGTTGTATAAATAGCATTTTATTAATCTTTTCTTGTATTTCCCAGGTTTCTATTTTTTGGATTGTTTTTTTTTTGTAAATTGAACCATTCGTTCCGCCCTCCCATTCACCGCCGGATGTGCCGGCGCTGTCAGTGCATGCCGTATTCCCCGTTCCGCTAGGAATTTTTCAAATTCCAGCGAGGTAAATTGGGGCCCATTATCCGATACGATGACGTCTGGGAGGCCGTGGGTTGAGAATAGTCTGTTGAGTTCTTTAGTAACGGCCTCTGTGGTGGTAGTTTTCATGTTGCTTACCTCCAGCCAGTTGGAGTAAGCTTCTACCGTAATGAGGAAGGTGTGCCCTTTCGTAGGTCCGGCGAAATCTATATGAATCCTGGACCATGGTCCCTTGGGGGTTTCCCATTCCAGGATTGGGGCGGAGGGGGGGGCTTGACCTGGACGCTTGGCATTGTCTGCATGCTGCCACCCATGCCTTGATTTGTCTGTCCATCCCTGGCCACCAGGCGTAACTCCTGGCCAGGGCTTTAGTCCTAACGATGCCCGGGTGCCCCTCGTGCAACAACTCCAAAACCCTTTCTTGTAATTTTTCTGGGATGACAACCCTATCCCCCCATAGTAAACAGCCTTTTTGCAATGACAGTTCTGTTTGCCGGTTTCGAAATGTCCTGAATTTCTCGTCGTCGTCTTTTTCTGGCCACCCTTTCTCTATCCAATGCAAGACCCGCGCCAGACGTTTGTCTTTATTGGTTTCGCGGGCAATGTCTGACACGGTTACAGGTAGATTGGGTAGAGTCTCTATGCTAAGGGTGGACGTTGTAGGTGCTGGGTCGGAGTCCAGGTCGGGCAGCGGCGTGCGGCTCAAGGTGTCTGCGTGGGTGATCATTTTACCGGGTCGGTGGGTTAGGCGGTAACTGTAGGCGGCAAGGAATTTGGACCACCTTGTCATTCTTGGAGATAGAATGTTTGGGGTGGCCCTGTTCCCTGCCAGGATCCCCAGCAGCGGCTTGTGATAGGTGATGATGGTGAAGGTCCTGCCATAGAGGTACTCGTGGAACCTCTTTATGGCAGCGACGATTGCCAGGGCCTCTTTGTCCAGCTGACTGTAATTTCTTTCTGGTTTTTAGAGGGTTCTCGAAAAGAAGGCGATGGGTGCTTCTTTTCCATCGGGGAGAGTGTGGCTGAGGACGGCTCCGACGCTGAAAGGTGATGCGTCGCATGTGACTGCTAATGGTAGGGTTTCGTTGTATTGGATGAGGACGGCATCCGATGTGAGCAGGTCCTTGGTTCTGTTGAATGCGACTTCCTCACGTTTCCCCCAGGTCCAGGTGGCCGTTTTGTCCAGGAGCCTATGCAACGGTTCCGCCACGGTTGCCTTTTGGGGTAGGAAAACATTATAGAAGTTAATTAGTCCCAGAAACGCCTGTAGTTCCGTTTTATTCTTTGGCCTGGGGGCTTCTTTGATGGCTCTGATTTTTTTCTCGGTTGGGTGAATTCCGTGCCGGTCTAGGAGATATCCTAGGAACTTGACCCTCTCGGTGTGCAGCTGGCATTTTTCTTTTTTGACTTTTAGCCCCGTGTCTTTGAATTTTTGTAGTACCTCCCTCAGGCGACCCTCCAGTTCTTTTTGGTTGGCTGCTGACACGAGTACATCGTCGAAGTAGGGCACCACCCCCTTGATTCCCTGCAGGAGTCTCTCCATGAGGCTCTGGAAAATTCCTGGTGCCACGCTGACTCGAAACTGGAGTCTCTTGCAACGAAAAGCCCCCCGGTGGGTTACTATGGTTTGCGCCTCGGCGGTTTCCGCGTCGACTGGTAACTGTTGGTAGGCTTGTGCCAGGTTGAGTTTCACGAAAACCTTGCCTCCCCCCAGTGAGTGTAGGAGGTGCTGCACTACTGGGACGGGGTAGGCGCTTTGTTGTAAGGCGCAGTTTAGGGTGGCCTTATAGTCCCCACAGATTCTCACCGACCCATCGGGCTTAACTGGGGTGACTATGGGTGTTTCCCACCGACCATGGTCAGTTGGCTCTAGGCCCCCCTGTTTGATGAGCTTGTCTATTTGCTCATCGATCTTGGGCCGGAGTGCGAAGGGTACCCACCTTGGCTTTAGGCGTATCGGGGGAACGCTGGGGTCTAGACTGAAAGAGATGGGGGGCCCTCGGTACTTGCCTAGGGTGCCGTCGAACACTTCCTGGAAGTCCCTTGCGAGTTGCTCCTCCCAGTCTGCTTCCGTGATGTGGTCGATGCCTGTTACTTCGATCCCGAGCGGCGCGAACCACTGTAATCCCAAGAGGCTTGGTCGGTCTCTGTCCACGACTGTCAGGGGAAGTCTTGCCGTGCGCCCCTTGAATGTGACTTCGAAGTGTCCTGTTCCGACTACGGGGATGCGGTTTCCTTGATAGTCCTTTAGGATTAACCTCTGGCTTTCCAGCCCCCTCTTGTGGATGGCGGGCACCAGGCGCTTGATTTCCCGCCATGCAACCATGGAGAGATAGGACCCGGAGTCCACCTCCATCTTGCATGGCTTTCCCTCGATGCCCACTTCCACGTATAACTTTCGGGCATCAGCGCTCGACGAATGGCCGATGACGACCGTCTGGTGTGTTTCCTCTCTCTGTCGGTTCTCGCCGTTCCGTCGGCCCCGTCCGTCCCGGTTCCAACGACTCTCGGTCTGGCGGTCTCTTGCCCTGGGGGGGGTGCCGTCCCATCTCCGGCCGCTGTTGTCGGGGGCTGTAAGCTTTCTTTAGTCGGCCGACTCAGGCGATGTGGCCTCTCTTGTCGCATTGCCGGCAGATCGTGTCGAAAAACCAGCACTCCGATCGAGGATGGTCGCCTCCGCACCCGGCACATTGGAGTCCCGACTTACGACTCCGCCGCTCGCGCCGGTCTCGCTCCATTTGGAGCCGATGGATGTCCTCCTCTTCGTCCGTGGTGTCGGAGGCGGAGTTGAGGTCGCCATGATGGGTGGTGGTGGTCGCTCGGCGGCTTGCTTCTGGAGGTGTCTCGGTTATCGGGGTCGCTTCGGAGGTCGAGGCTCGGTCCCCGGTGTCTGGCCTCCGCATTCGGGCCGCTGACTTCCGGGTCGCCTCGGCTGCGGTGGCTTCGGCCAGGGCGTCTGTGAGGGAGATGTCGCCCTTTGCCATCAGTCGGCTTTGTAGGACAGGGTCCCTGAGCCCCAGGACGACGCGATCGCGTAACGCCTCGTCCATGTCTGTGAAGCCGCACATGCCTCCCAGATTCCGCAGGTCTGCCACGAAATCACTAATGCTCTCACCCGGTTTTTGGTCTCGCTGGTAGAAGTCGTGCCGCCTGATGAGGGTGGGCACGGCGGGAGCATAGTGGCCTCGTAGCAGCGGTTCGAGGTCGGCCCAGTCTATCGCCTTCACGTCCTCGGGTTTCGCGAGGGCTTTTGCCATCTTGAACACTGCGGGCCCGCAGTGCGTCAGGAAGACGGCCCTTTTTTTCTGCCCGTTTGCATCCTTGAGGTTGCTACTCTCTAAGAACATCAGGAACCGATCAATGTATGATTCCCAGTCCTCAGTAGCTTGGTTAAAGGGTGCGGGTGGTGCGATGCTGGCCATCTCGTCGATCTTGCTTCTCTCGGTGTCACGTGCTCAGTGGGTATCAGTTCTGCGATCCCACCTTCGTCGCCAGTGTTAAGTTCGCCGTAGGAAGGAAGGCTCGGGAGTCAGTGACCGTTTTCAGCTCTTTATTTGGTCCCGAGATCGACTCGGTGCGGCTAGAGCAGACGGCGGCTTTTATAGAACTTGCCGGCCAAGCCGCGGCCAATGACACCGCTTTGAATCTCCCGCGATCGGTTTCTTCCAATCGCGGGGATTCGCGGCGGGCCAATCAGTGCGGCTCGCTCGACCAATCGGGTCACCGCGCGTCTTAGCCAATCAGAACGGTTATTTACAAGAATGCTAATGTACAGTACAGAACAGAACGTGAGTTCAACTTTTGAAATATGCGGGAAAGATGGGAGGGATCTTAAATAGCTTCTGCTGTTTAATTACATTGAAGGAGGAATAAATAGACAGAAAATGCATGGTATTGTGTGATTTTTTTTTAATGGGGATATTCTGTAACAGAACAGCTATCAGGTAATTGAAATAATTTACATTTTTGTCTTGCTTCACTTTAATTCACTTTAATAATCCTGACTGAGGAAGAACTATCTACTGCAGTGAAATCTTTCCCACTTGCTACATTACTTGATTCAGTGTCTGAATTAACTAGTTCTTCTCAGTTACAATTTTTTGTGACACTAGAAAAATAGTGATATGGCCCACAGTCAGCAGAATTCCAAGAATTTAGCTACTGTTTAAATCCTGGGGATGTAACACAAGGTTTCCCCCTACAGCTTTGGAAGTAGAAATAGACTGATTCATGACTCTTCATACAATCACCGTAGATAAGTAAAAGTTTTATTGGTATTAGAAGAAGACAGTTTGAAACAGAACGATTAGCTCCATTTCAGATAACAGATAATCAGAGTTGGAAGGGACCTTGTAGATCATCTAATCCAACCCCTTGTGCAGGAGACCCTACACCATTTCTGACAAATGGCAGTCCAATCTCTTCTTGAAAGTCTCAAGTGATGGCGCTCCCACAACTTCCGAGGGCAAGCTGTTCCATGGGTTGATTGTTTTCACTGTCAGAAAGTTTCTCCTTATTTCCAGGTTAAATCTCTCCTTGTTCAGTTTCCATCCATTATTCCTTGTCTGGCCTACAGGAGCTTTAGAAAATAGCTTGACCCCTTCCTCTCTGTGGCAGCCCCTCAAATATTGGAAGACTGCTATCATGTCTCCTCTGGTCCTTCTCTTCACTAGACTAGCCATGCCCAGTTCCTGTAACCATTCTTCATATATTTTAGTCTCCAGTCCCCTAATTTCGAAGTGTCCCCTTTGCAAGCAGACAGGCTTTGTCTCCCTCTGGGCAAAATGTGTGAAGCAGAGCCAGGCAGAGGCAGAGGCGATCCCAACACACCGCCCACTCTGTCCCACTGTCGCTCGCTTGCCTGCGGCTGCACCAAATAAGCACCCATGCAGGGTGTCGGGATCACCTGGCTTCCTCATTCCCCATGCCTCTGCCTTCACTTGCTGCCGGTGCTGCCACACAAGCCTCCCAAGAGCCTCCCATGAGCCAGGCAGCCTCATAGCAAATCCGAATCACCTGTCTTCTCCCCATCCACCTCTGCCTCCATGCTTGGACTTATCAGTATTTGTGCTGCGCCAAGGAGCCAGGGGGCTGCAGCTGCTGCCGGACACCATCAGCCCCCACACACTTGCCATCTCTCTTGCTGGCCATGCCCACCCCCAGGCTTATTATCAGAGTAGGGCTTATACTAGTCCTTCCCCAAAAAACCCAGGCTAGGGCTTGTTTTGGGGGTGGGTCTTATTTTTGGGAGACACGGTATATTTGGTTGCATCAAAAATACATAAAAAATCTTTATTGCATACTTTAAAACCTGGGATTTTTGCTCAATTTTTTCACCTTTATCCACATAAAAATAACATTTTTCAAGTAACAAAGCACAAAATCCCCTTTGGGCACAGTTAATAAATCAAAGGCTATTCTGTTCTGCAGGACCTTTGATAGGGAAGATTTCATCCTGCAGAGTCCAAGATTGTATTAAAAACAAATTTGAACTTTGCTGATATTTCTTTTCAATTTCTGCCATAGACAACCTGGTGTGTTAGAATCTTAAAAATTTATGGAAACTCAATGTTCACAGTTTTATAATAGAAACTCTTCCAGAAATTATTCTCCAGGTTTTATTGACAGAACTATTTAAATTTAATTTTTTATTTATTTATCAAGGCAATTTGGGGGCGCTCTAAGACATTGGGATGCAATAATCTAAGTACATGTTCTTATCTGTCCTGAAGGTAAGGTTTTGTAAACCTAGTTTCCACAAATATAAAATAAATGGGATGTTTTTATCCATAGTATCAAAAAGTCTGTAAGTGCCTCTGCCACTGTTCTGCCAGGCTAGCAGTTTACCATCTCCACTGCTGCTCCACTGCCAGTTCCCTCATCACTGCTGCTCCATTGGCTCCTGGGCTATACTCACTCTTCCAGGTTGTGCCATTGTTGGCTTGCAAACTCATCCAGTTCTTTGGATATAGCACCACTCAGCTTGCCACTCAGCTGCCTGGTACTCAGCTACTCTTGCAGTTTGCCATTCCTCCAGACACTACTGCTCACTGCTAAGCCTTTTTTTTTGTTGCTTTTTTCTCCTTTTTTCTTTTCATTCTTTTCTTTTCTGCATCTTTTCCCTCCTCCAATCCTCCTTCTCCCTCTTCTTCTGCTCCCTCTTCTCTTCCTCTCCTTCCCTTTTCTTCACTGAGTAGAATAAATTTGTATTTGTCACAACGCCACATTTCCTCCATCACTGCTATTATCTTCTGTTTTCCTGAGCTTGCCTGCTCTGCTAGAATGTAATATGTTGGAGGACAACCTGACTATGAAGATAGGCCTCTGTAAAATTACAGAATTAATCCATTCCTTTGGATTTATAGTATGCATTTATATTAACACTGTAGTAATGACCTAATGACTGCTTTACTTTAGAAAAAAAGATCTGGTTCTTCTACAACTTTTCTGTTCCAATTCTCTATGTAAACTACTTTTATCTTTGTATTTTTAAATATAAACTTATATTTTTATCATATACTCCTGGTGATTTTGCAACACTAAATGAAGTTTATTCAACAGTTAGAAACAGTACTGTGACATTGTTTAAGAGATCAAAAAAATTACAAGAAGCTTATAAAGAAAAAGTAGGCAGATACAGTAGTTCACCATACCTTATTGTCAGGCATGACCACATGTGAAGGTTCACTGATTTGTTGCTAAAATCTGCATACAGACAGGAGGTTGAACAACTAGCCTTGTGGTGCAACCAGAACAATCTTGAACTAAATACACTCAAAACAATAGAAATGGTGATCGATTTTAGGAGAAACCCTCCTATATTACTACCTCTTACAATATTAGACAACACAGTATCAACAATAGAGACCTTCAAGTTTCTAGATTCTATCTTATCTCAAGACTTAAAATGTACACCTAACATCAAAAACATCATCAAAAAGCACAACAAAGAATGTTCTTTCTGCGCCAACTCAGAAAACTCAAACTGCCCAAACAGCTGCTGATTCAGTTCTACAGAGGAATTATTGAGTCTGTCATCTGCACCTCTATAACTGTCTGGTTTGGCTCTGCAACCAAACAAGACAAACACAGACTTCAACGGATAATTAGATCTGCGGAAAAAACAATTGCTACCAACCTGCCTTCCATCGAGGACCTGTATACTGCACAAGTCAAAAAAAGGGCTGTGAAAATACTTACAGACCCTTCACATCCTGGACATGAATTATTTCAACTCTTACCCTCAAAACGACATTATAAGGGCACTACACACCAGAACAACTAGACACAAGGACAGTTTTTTCCTGAATGTCATCACTCTGCTAAACAACTAATTCCCACAACACTGTCAAATTATTTACTAAGATTGTATTACTATTATTCTTCTTATCCTTTCTAGTACCTTTCTCTTCCCACTTATGACTATAACCATGTTACTTGTATCTTTACAATTTATATTGCTTTGTTTCCTAATATTATTTGATTGCTTATTAGTAACCTATGACTATAACTAAGTGTTGTATCTTATGGTTCTTGATGAATGTATTTTATTTTTTCTTTATGTACACTTAGAGCATATGCACCAAAGACAAATTCCTTGTGTGTCCAATCACATTTGGCCAATAAAGAATTCTAAAAGCATATGCACAGAGATCGCCTCAACTAATGGTCATCACTTGGTTAGAGTTAGATAAGAGTCAACGGCAATCAAATGGGTTAGATTTAATTCACTTGTGAATACGTAAGGACTCTAAACTGATAGGGTAACAGAAAATTTACTCTAGAAATAGACAGTGTATATGAAAGTCCAATTCAACTTAAAATTTTAACTGATGATAGAATTTTGAGTCCAGCCTTGGCTGAAAAAAATCAATTTTGTCATTAAAAATAAAAACTAAAAAAAGGAAAATAAACGATATGCAGACACAGAAAATATTTGCAGAACTAAAATAATATTTACCTTAATGATATAATATAGTCAGGATAATAGTTACTTTTGTACTGAAACCAAGATCTTGAGTCATCTTCTATCACGTTACTGTCCTTAGTTATTGAAAAGAGGCCAAATGAAGCAAATCGTCTTACTGATATTTGCTGAAGGTTGGCATTCTCCAAGGGCTTTTGCTTCAAAACCTATAATGAAAAACATCATCTCAAACTAAGGAAGCTGCAACATGTTTTAATAAACTTGAAAACATACTGTAAAATCAATTAACATTAGTTTGAAAATGTGTTGAATTATGTTCATTAAAGAGAGAATAATTGGATTGTCCAGAATCTGTATCATTCACCATTTCTTCTGAGGAGCAATATGATGATTGTTTTGTTAGACAATGTCTTTCATGGTCTGTTTGAAATATACAGTACAGTATGGTAACAGAATAATAGAGTTAGAAGAGACTTTGGAAATCTTCTAGTCCAACCCCCTGATCAAGCAGGAAACCCTATAACATATCAGAGACACAGTTGCCCAATCTCTTCTAGAGTTATTTACAACTTATATTTCATACAACATTCTACAAGTGAGTGCTGCTCCATATATTACAGCATGCCTTACAATAGGAAGCAACATCTGGCAAGAAGGAAGGAAAGCACCAGTTTGGTGAGTGGTTAAGGTGCTGGCCTAGAAACCAAGAAACTATTTTTCTTCCATCTTAGGCATGAAAGCGAGCTGTGTGTGACTTTGGCTAGTCATTTTCTCTCAGTCCAACCTACCACACATTGTTGTTGTTAAATGTATTTGCATCCTTGAGCTACTTATAAAAGGAATAAAAGCAGGATGAAAAAAATTCTAAACAAATAAACTACAGGATGAGAATCAGCTATTACACTGACCAGTATTTGCTTCATGGAACAGGTACACAAACTTACAATACCTTTCTATTCTTTGCACATACTGGTAATAGCACAAAACACTATTGCACAAAACACTATTGTGTATTGCACTGTAATAATATATTATTATGTCTGTCACACACTTAGACTGGATTTGGTATTTTTTATCCATCAAGTCTTTCTGTTCGGATATCCAGCCGTTGTACATCGATGGTGTTTTGGTAGAACAGGTGGCAGAATGTAAGTTTCTAGGTATCACCCTGAAACAAGATCTAACATGGGGGGCAAATACTTTAACCCTAGAAAAAAAGGCTCATCAACGATTGTATTTTTTAAGACTTTTAAGATCACAACAACTGCCAGAGAGTCTGTTGGTTGCCTTTTATCGAAGCTCTATAGAGAGCATTTTATCCTATTGCCTCTGTGTGTGGTTTAGGAGTTGTACAGAGGCGGAGAAAAGGGCACTCCAAAGAGTGATAAAAAGGGCACAAAAGATCAGCGGATGTTCTCTTCCCTCATTGGAGGATTTGTACAACATGGAATGTAGAAGGAAGACACAAAAGATCTTGAGAGACCCTTCACATCCAGGCCACTTGTTGTTTGAGATCCTACCATCAGGAAGACGATATAGAGTGCTGAAAGCCAGGACAAGTAGATTTAAACATAGCTTTTACCCAAGTGCTGTGATCAGGTTAAATGCAGAGTTATGAATCTGGTGGTCTTAACATATATATATCCTGGTTGTATAGTTTTTAACTGTTATTTGTTTCAATTTGTTTTATATTGTTATTTGTATATGTCTTTTGGTGTTGTTCAGTTGTATGTTGTGAAAGAGCACCTTATTTCGTTGTTCTCAGGTTCTGAGTACAATGACAATAAATTTATCTTATCTATTTCCCTAGTAACTAAAATTGGCAGATGTTTCAGGTTTCGTCACTTGTCACAGGATGTAAACTGTTCCAAGTAAAGCTGCCTTCTGCAATTGACTGGTGGTGATTTTGTCAATGCCCAAGGTGTTCAAGCAGTGCTCCAGATGTTTTGGAAATGCAACCAAGGCATCTATAAACTATTGCTACTACCTTTGCTTTCTTTTGCCACCGTCATTCTATATTATTATTATTATTATTATTATTATTATTATTATTATTATTATTATTATTATTATTATTATTATTATTATTATTATTATTATTATTAATTATTATTATTATCATCATCATCATCATCATCATCATCATTATTTCAAACTGCAAAGTTAAGCCCTTTCATTGTAAAAAGCAGGTGTGATAGCAAGTTTCAGAGCAGGACATCCTCCGACACAGAATCGCTATTCAGACCAGAAGCAGAGTTGGTCCAGTTCAGTGTCAAGTCAGACCCATTTCCCTCGGGGCTTATTCAAATATAAAAAGAATAACGCAGACTGCCAGGATCTCCCTAAAGAGATGCAAGAGCTGTATAACAGACAGCAAGAGAACCGTCGGTTCTGCTCCTTTGCCCTGGCGGCCAGTTATTAGCTTGCAAGAAAGCCGTTGGGGGCGTCATTCGAGATCAGCTTTTACCGCCTCATCAGTGAAACAGAGGCAACAAAATAACTTATATTCAAAGGAAGCGAAGCGAAACCATTGCCCATCTGCAATGCTAGAGAAATGGCAGGGGATGCGACGGGGTTCCTGGGGATGGGGGGGGACAACAAGCAGCTTTGGCCGTTGACTTTTCGTACCTGTCTGAGAAGTGTCCAGCGGGCTTTGGCGGCTGCCTGCTTGCTCCTTTTCCCGGCGTCTCCCTCTTGGTTTTCCGCTTGAGCCCTGTCAGCTGGAGCAGGGCAAGCCCTCAGGAAAGGTTCTGCAGCCATGCTTATGCCAGCTCTCCCTTCTTCCTCTGCTCTAAACTCGAACTTGAACGAGCGCGCCAAGAAATTAATCGTGAGGTGAATGGCGGGGGCAAAGGGAATCCAGAAAGAATAACCCTAAACTTACTCGGGGACCGGTCGCCTCCCCAAAAAGTAGCGACCGAGGCACAAGAAACAGCCTGGGAGCTGGGAAGCTTTTGCCCGAACCTTATTCAGCAAGAGTTGCTTAAAACCTCCCATTTAGCATCTAGGAGCATGAGAAGAGGACGGAATCATCTTTGATGCGGGCAAGGAAGCGGCCGTTTGACAGTAGCACGGCTACGGGAAAAGGATGCAGTTAGTGAAGGATTATTGCCTGTTGCGAAGAGCTAAGCTCGTCTCTTTTATTGCCACTGCAACGGAAAGCGTTGCCCGATTTTTAACCGAACTTTTTTTTAACGTTTAAAAAAAGAAAGAAAGAAGAAAAAGAATGCAGACCTGGTCGCGAATCGGGCGGCGTTTTAGTTGCCCCAGACCAAAATGGAGACTTCGCATTTTATTTGAGGGCACAGAAAATGGCCATGTTGATAAAGGGCAAAGCGAAGACTCAGGGAAACCTTCGGCTTCTGCCATCTTGGTTGTGGGCAAGCATTGCGGTGTACGCAGAGGAAGGTTTCAGTCGCTGGTTTAATAAGTCATCGTCGTTCGCCTTTTCTATTGCTGCTTGTCTGTGATCAATGGTAAGTTGACTGTCGCTTTCCCTAAGATTCCTGTTTCATTCTGGATTGTCAAGTTTCCTCCTTGACAGAGTGATTAAAAGATAAAAAGTTGGTCGTAATATTCCTATTGATTTGATTAATAAATTCCAGTGGTTAGAGATAACTGCTGCTTTGCTTTAAAACAGTTTGAAGCGAGAAATCAAGCCAAAAGAAGGCTCGATTTCTCCCGGTATCTACGAATCGAACTGTTGTGATAAAGCATATTTTCAACTGTAATGTAAGGGCAAAAAAGTTGAGACTAGATATGCAATTCTAAAACGCTGTACTGCACAATGAACTGCTATAGTAAGGGATATGTATTAAGAGTCCACTAAATTCATCTAGGCTTGACTTTGAGTAAGCATGAAATACTAGTCCCAAAGGTGCTTTTTCAAGAGGCAACTGGACTTTCTGGTTTTTCTTTGAAGACGTTTTGCTTCTTATCCAAGAATTTCTTCGCTTCTTGGATGTGAAGCGAAACGTCTTCAAAAAAAACAACCTGAAAAGTCCAGTTGTACCAAAATGTGTGTACAAATGGGGCTCCCCATCACAACCAGTTTTGTGCAGTGGTTAACGTGCTTGCTTAGAAAGCAGGAAATTGTGAGTTCTACTCCTACCTTAGGTAGGATGGCTGGCTGTGCGATTTGGGACCAGTCATTCTCTCATTGCCTACTGTAACTGGTGCAAAACATAGTGGTGCAGCCAGTTCTTGGGGTCCCTAGGGTGGCCCATGTTACACTGCAGTTCTGTGAGCTGCCCTGGCAGGTGATTTGCTTCTGAGTACAATTCAAGATGTTGGTTATCACTATTAAATCCCTTCACGACATGGGCCAGGCAACCCTCACACCCAATGGAATTGGCCCACCCCACTCATGCCAGCAGACGGGGCATGCTGTTGACCCCATCGATCAAGGAATTTCAACTGGTGGCATCCAGGAGAGGAGCCTTTTCTGCCATGACTCCTGTCCTGAGATCTAAATTTCCATAAAAGCCTGAATATCTGGTTCTGTCAGTTGGCCTGGGGCTCCAGTGCATCACACTGGAAGTGGCTGACGGATTAAGACAAGACTCCTCCTCTCCCCTGTTTGCATTCTACTCCCTTCCTTCCCATCTTTTTAATTATAAATTATTCAGAGTATTTATTGCTTCAATGTTTTATTGGCTTTTAATGAGGCACCCAGAATTACTTCTAGTTGAGATGGGTTACAAGTCAAATAAATTAAAAATAATTTTATATATATATATATATATATATATATATATATATATATACACACATACATACATATATATATATATATATATATATATATATACATATATATATATATATGTGTTTTCTTAAGTTTTCGCGGTACACATGTATGGTGTTCGGCTTGGTTGATTTTCCCACGTCATTGTAGTTCTTTTAAAGTTGTAGCAACGTTTCAGCAGAATCTCATCTGCCATCATCAGGCTTCTGGACACAATACAGAAGCCTGATGATGGAATGAATCTGCTTGCAGACTACAATGCGTGGAATAACCAACCATCACATACATACATACATACATACATACATACATACATACATACATACATACATACATATATATATATATATATATATATATATATATATATATATAATATATATAATCTTCTTAAGTTTTCGAGGTATTTATATATGTATGGTATTCAGGTTTGTTCGGGTATTTTCCCACGTCATTATAGTTGTGCTTTTAAAGTTGTAGTAACGTTTCAATCAAGCAGAACACAGCAAACTCCAAGACCAATAAACACAGACCAAGACTCCCAACCAATCAGGATGAAGAAAAAAACCATTCTGGCACAGCAGTAGGCTAGCACCAAATTTAAAACAGAAACGGCTGTGAAGGTCTGACTCACAGACGAACACTATAAAGAAGCCTGATGATGGCAGATGAGATTCTGCCGAAACGTTGCTACAACTTTAAAAGCACAACTATAATGACATGGGAAAATACCTGAACAAAGCTGAATACCATACATACATACATACATACATACATACATGTATGTCTGTGTGTCTGTGTCTATGTTTGTGTCTGCATCTGCGCACATGAACCTTTACATTGATTATTATCCCTCTGATTTACTCTCTGTGTTTATCTACACATCTTTGAAGATGGTCCAGTAACATTGGTCAGGAATATTAATGCATAACGTATCAAAGTATGACATCCTCAACCCATCTCTAACCTGATGCAGAAGCAGGTTCTACCCAACTTTCAATGTTGTATTTCAGATTGTTGTCACAAATGTGTTGAGTGGTCAGAGTGCCACAAATCAAGGTAAGTCTTGAAGTATCCTACACTGCTACTATTGGCCGCCTGGTGGCTACTGCAAACATAACCCTATGTGGTCAATGCTTATTAAATTTCAGGGCCATTTATATTTTGGCAATGCAAGAATCATACAGAAAGTGGATGTCTTAGACCTCTTCTCACACCCTCACACTTGGCTCGTCTTTTGATTTGGGATGATGGTAGGTATTTCCTATCATTATTATATACCTTCTTATCAAGTTAATCCCAACAAGAAGCAGACCTCAATTGGGTAAACAAGAATCAAAAGCTGGAAATATGGTTGTGGACATTTTAATAATCAGATTAAAGATGGAGGAATTAGTATCTGTGTTGTGAATATTGGAGAATAGATATTATTGTAACAATTATATAAAGTTAAATAGTTGATATAAAGAATCAATCTAGCCATTGATGACCTGCAGCATTCTTTCTCACTGATACAATGGTGAGATTACAGTATTGGAAATATTGGACCAGTTAATTCCTTGAACCTGTGAGGTCCCTTGGTTGTTTAGCAAATAAAGCACTTAGCATTTACTCCTTAAGTTCTTAGTATAAGTCTTGTGCCACCCTTAAGGAGGTTCAATAAAATTATATTGAGGTTTTTTGTTGTGAAATAATGACCTACCTTTTGATAAATGGAAATGAAGAGCCAATTTGGAATCTGAATTCTAGTCCCGCCTTAAATTCAAAACTAGCTGTGCGACCTTAAGCCAGTCATTCTCTCGGACCTAGAAAGGACACAACGGCAAGTCACTTCGAAATTTTGCCAAGGAAATTGCAGGGATTTCTCCAGGCAGTCACTAAGAATAAGCAGTAGCTTGGGCATAACTATCTTTTGAAAAATATTAAATATAGTGTAATTTTTAATATGAGTACTGTTTTTAGAAACCAGTAATGTTACAAAGTCTCAGGTTTGTTTATAATTTTTCTCCCATTAAAACTGTAATTTCTCTTTTCTCCTCCAGGTCTGAACCAGTAGAATTGAAGACTATACATTTGAAAGTGAAACATTTACTGCCTGTGACTAGTTTACTTGGATTTGCTATTACTTTGGATTCTAACAGTTCTCAAAATAAGATGAAGAATCAAGCAAGATGAATATTTTGTCATCATGTATTCAGGCGTTAAATATTTTCCTTCTTTTTTGAAAGGCAGCATTGGTCACCTCATGAACTATTTTAAATGTTCCTCCACTTCATCTGTAAGATTTTGTAGTCAAACAAAGCAACAAGTATTTTTCTTTACAACGTGTTTTAGAAATGTATGCATTGTTCCTTATTCCCAGGGAAGCATTCAGTCAAGGAGGTTTTTTGCCTGCAAGGTAGGTAAGCTATTTGAATAAATCATTCTGGCCAATAAATATTTTGGCCCTTACACTATAAAAAAATGCCTTTTTCCTTGTGTCAGTGACTCACTAAAATTGTTAAGACAGAAAATACGTTATAAAACCATAATACTTACTTCTTGGGTTTCTATTCTGGATTCAATTGTAATTGGACAGTGAGATGGATAACAGAAATTTAACAAATAAATTAAAATTGGGATCTGCTATTCCAGCTATTTTTTTTAAAAAAAAAAACCTGTTTATTCACTGAAAATCCAGTAACAGTCTACAGTCCAATAGAATAAAGATATTTTTTCTTTCTTCCAAACACAATTTCTAAATTCTGTAGTCAGAAATTTAATTCAAATAGCCGTATTTTATATTTATAGAATGAAAATATTGAATTAAGAACTGGGAGAATATCAAAAGGAATCTCTAAAGTTTTCATCTTCTATGGAGTTTATAGAAATAAAAAGCATGGAACTAAGTAGGACTAATCCAATTTAAATTTTATATTAGATCAGGAAGAGAATGATAATGGAAACTAGGAGGATGAATGTGTGTTGGATATGTTCACCACCTTAAGTTATTTGTAACAATAATAATGATGGAATACAAACAAATAAATACAATAGCATTGCTATTGCTAAACAATTGTTTAATATTGCTAAGATCTTTTCATCTGTATAGTAGTTTATATATTTTTGTCATAATTTCCTTACATTTTTAATTTACAATTTATTATGTTTTCAAATATAGATAAAGTCTTATCATTTGGCAATGTGTTAGAATAATAGAAGAATAGATAAGTCTATTGGACCAAACTGAATTTGCAGATTATAACATCATGCATTACTAGCATGTGCAAATGATATCATCATACATATGGCATTTACTTTACCTTCAACCCAATTCATTGGTCCTTGAATTTGTATACAAGTATTAAAATGTTATAAATTGTCCATAGATCAAAGATTCCATATCATTCTTAATGGACAGAGTTCCTTGCCATGAGCAAATAAATTGGGTGCTTATTTTGTTCTCATATTGTGAGGTTATCTGTGTGGATAAATGGAGAAAGTCTTTAATTTAAAAAACAAATTCAATATTGACTTTGCTAATACAATTCATATTCACATTCTTATGTTATCAATAGCAGCCAGTGCTAGCTCTGGACAGCATTGAGATCACAGGAAGAGAAGGATTCTTTCAGAATTAAGAATCTGCTATTTGCAATTCAAAGGAAGTAGTCCTATTACTGATAAATAAGAGTCATTTGATTTAAAAAATATTCACATAGCTTTCCAACATATTTGGTTCTTAGCTTAATTTTCTGGAATAGGATATACAAAATTATTAAGGGTTTCTTAGTTGGTTTCTAATTTCAGATTATATACTGTAAAATAAATCCTGCTTATTAACATTTAGCATTTCATATACTTTCCTAGGATCTTCTGAAAGCAGAGCAAAAGAACTGGAGGGATTGTTCAGCAAACTACATAGATTTGAGAGAGAGAATTAAACAAAAATTGGAAAAACACTATGACAGTCATTCGTCAGGTCTAAATAGCCTGATGGTAAGAATTATAAAAGTTGCTAGCTTGCTTACGATACTGATTCAGATAATATTTTGAAAATTATTTAAAGAGATGTCTCTATGATAATACTTGTCTTGTTAGTGTCATTTAAAGCTCATAGCTCATTTAAACATTCAAAGTAATTTATGTGCATTACTTCCATATTATCCCCACCATACTTCTATAACGTATTATTATTAACCCAATTCTATATATTGTGAGACTGTAGGAGAATAATTTTCATTGATCTATTTACTGAATACATTGGAAAAATGAAATTGAGATTTCTTCAAACCAAGATTTAAAACCAACGTGACAAAGATTTTTCCATCAAAATAAAACAATTTTGCAATATGTCCATCATGTTCATTCCAGAGTTTGAAAATCCATTTACGTTTATTGAAGTTAATGGCTTGTATTTCACTAGGAGGGTTTTTTTAACCTATTTGTTTTTTAAGACATTTCATGATTATACTGTACACTCATATTCCATTTGTTTCTGCCAAGTTCTGAATATTTTTCTAAACATTTACTGCCTGCCTAGGAGAACAAATGTAATACTTATTGACTGACTCTGAGCCAGTTTTGTGGCTTCACAATCTTTTTATATGATTGTTCTTGTAGGGAGTAATGGGAGAAGGGACCATGAGTCATTACCTAGACTAGAGCTTCTAAATGAACAAGTTATAAATCTAATAAATAACATGGAAGCTTGCATTATATTTCTATATGAAGGGATCTCAGAATTAATTATACCAAGAATATAGAAACATTTGTAAACAACTTTGGATGATCTTGAAAAATAAACCAGAGTCAGATGTACTCATACCTTGGGTGTGTTGCATAACTGATAAGTAAAAACAAACTCCAGAAGAAGGCAATGGCAAACAACTTTCTGATTTTTGCCAAGGAAGCCACATGGATATGTCCATGATATTGATAGGAATCAAGCTTAGCTTAATCAAAATAGTATATATTAATGGTCCTGAACTTTATCTCATTCTTTAATAACTGAGAAGTATATATGCATAAATGTACTACTAGCAGCTAGATATATGTATTAGTTCCTATAGTAAAACATATGTTTTAGATGGGAGAAATACTATATTCTCCATTGAGTCAAAGGGAGAATCCAGGATGGGTAGCCTCTAGCCTCATTGCTCTACCGATCGAGTTGAATTCTGAGGACATGCCCCCCTGGTAACAGTCCTTAGTTCTTCACTTGATCTCAGCTCATTCTGACCACCCTAAAAGGGCTCTGAATTGTTGGAATTTGTTGAAGAATTATTCTACTCCCTGGATTCTCTTCTTCCTTTAGATTCACGAAAAGGTTTGACAGCTGTCCAGCTTTGCAGAGTGGTTTGATTAACACTCTGCAACTGTAGGTAATCCTTGCTTACCAACCACTCCTTCAGTGATCAGTTGAAGTTACAGTAGCCTGCATTCTTCAAAGTTGTGGCCATTACAGTGTCCCAGTGATCATATGACTTGATTAACTACTGCACATTTATGACAATTGCAGTGTCCCACAGTGATGTGATTATCATTTGTGAACTTTACAACCAGCTTCCAACAAGCAAAATCAATGAAATTCGCCACTTGCGTTCATGTAATGTTGCACTTAGCCGCAGGCATGTGACATGATGACACCATCACATGACATTTAACTTTAGGATCACATTATTTGGTGATGAAATTGCCTGTGCCAATTGCTGTCAGTTGGGGACTAACTGTATTACCATAAAGTTTCTACTGAATTGAGGGAGATGAAAAGGCTATTGACTGAGATGTGATGATCATGGAATAAAAATCAGATGTTCAGAATGGTATAAACCAATTTTTCCCAACTTTGGCTTGTTTGAGATGGGTAGACTTCAACTTCCAGAATGCTGATGGGGGGATTCTAAGAGTTGAGGTCCACCCATCTCAAAGTGGTCAAGATTGAGAACCAGTGGTATAAACTAAGACTGTTTCTTTGAGTTATTGGGTCTTTACAACAGCTTTCTTCAAATTGTATGAGCTTGTGGTACATGAGGTGCTGTCACAAAGAGGTGTGGGTCGATTTATTTTCCAAAACTCTTGAGGGTAGGATAAGAAGCAATGAATAAAGCTCACTAAAGAGACATACAACCTGGAACTAAAGAGAAACTTAGTGACAATAAGAACAATTAACCAATGGAACAGTTCTTCTACACCCACCCACCCCCCAAAAAAAATTGTGGGTGTGCCTTTGCTGGAAGTTTTCAAGAAAGTATTGAACAACCAATTGTCAGGGATGGTGTAAGATCTCCTGCCATAGGACAAGTGGTTGGACTAGAAGACTTTCAAGGTCCTTTCCAGCCCTATGCTTCTGTGATTCTAATACTGCATTTACCAGAATACTCAGTTGACAGTAATTGAGGATTCTGAGACTTGTAGTCCTAGTACACGTGGAAGACAATTTGGAGAGAAATGCTAAATCCTACAGTTTTTATGTTACATGAGGAATATGAAGGAGCATATTTTTCTTCTAATTATATAGAAATTCCATGGACCTCAAAAAAGCTCTGTTTATTGTACAGGAATTTGACAAAATGTAATTACAGATAATGGCATAATTCTAAATGCTTTGTAATGGATCCATCTTTCTGTTAATGTTAAACAGATTAAATTTGGAGACTATATTTACTTTGAAGAAAATGGCTGCCTATTTCGTTCAAAGCTAGGAGAAGTAGGTATGGTTATTATATTACTAAATTTAATTTTTTTTTAGTCTCTATGTAGCTTTAATAGATTAAAAGAAACTTTCAATAGAATCTTATTAAAACAGCGTGTTACATTAGGCAGGAAAAGGTATATGTTATCTCAGCAAAATTGGTTAGGATCACATCCAGTCAGAGAGAAGCTTGAGCAGGAGGCCACATATCTTAGGTTTCATGCTACAAGATGTAAGATCTTGTATTTAGGTGTTAGTTATTTTTATTTAAAAATTATGTTTCATTCGGAATTTATGTAAGTAGCTTTAGCCTTTGTGAATCTCAGAGAGGATAGTTGGACAATTAACTTCCATTAACTTCAGCAATGAAACTCCATTCACAAGAAAATGTTTTTAAGGAGTAAATTTCATTCAAAGTAGTTTTTTAAAAAGTTAACATAAATGTCCATGTAATGTCCATGCAAAGTAATTCTGTCTTCTAGATTTTAATTTTATTTAGCAATTTTACAATTGTGTAACACATAAACTATAGGAGTTCCCTTTCAAATATTATAGAACAATATTTTACAACTTTAAGATGTGTGCACTTCAACTCCCAGAATTCCTCAGTCAGCCAGTCATATAAGCATATGCCATATACATACATACTTATGGTGGCCATTTTACTTTTTAAAAAATAAAGAGTGTGGGACAAAATGTACTTAAGATAACCAATTATTTTTGTGTTATCTTTTTAAATAGTGGTGTCATATCTCTTCCATGACTTTGCCAATATATTTAGATGTGATTAGGGAATAAAATATATTTAAAATCAGTTTTTGTTTTCATTTTTTGCACAAAATTTAAGGTAGAATTTTTGAAATAAAAAGTACATGACCATAGTTTTTCCCATTTCACTGTGATTAAGGTCCATCTATCCATCAATCACTTGATCAATGGAGAAAATTGATGTGGTTGCTAAGAATCAACATCATCTTGGCACTCAGTCAATCCACATCCATTAAAGCAGTGTCAAATCATAAATTCATACCATTGAATCTGGGTAACTTTAGCACATTCAAAATCTGTATATGTAAGACTAATCCCAAAACATTACATCTATAAATACATTCAGCGGTATATCAGAACGATTGATGAATCTTTGCACTAATTCTCCTGTTTTACACTGTTTTGTGTATTGTAGATGAAGAGAACTTCGAAGCATTACTTAGCACAGAAGCTCTACCCTTTGAAAATTCTTTTATCCAGCAAATCCGAATTTCCCCAGATCATGAATATATGGCTACTGGAATTAAAAGTGCCAGCTCTGAAGAATGTGCTTGTATTATTGTGAAACTACATCCAGTATCAAAAGTGGAATGCATTATCCCAAATGCATTTAGCTTTGGTAAGCATTTAGTAAAAAGGGATTCTGCATCCAGATGAAAGTATCTTAGACCAGGGGTCGACAACCTTTTGGACCTCAGGGACCACCAAACTCATAATTTTAGATCCCAGGGACCACTAACTGGTTCTGTGGGTGTGGTCTAATTTGTGGGTGTGGCTTGGTGGTCATGTGACTGGCTGGGCATGGCTTGTATGTAAATATTATAAATATTTATATAAATATTGAATTTTTTTTATTAAAAAAGCAACTTTTACCCAAAATCAGGCAAAGCAGGCAGGCAGATTGAGTTACTCACAGAATCACAGATCCATTCAGAAATCTATCCATCTGCCATTGGCTAGCTCAGTCTGTCACATAAAATTTGCTTGAAAGCAAACTCACAAAATTAACTCACAACACACCATGCATGTAAATATTGAATTTTTTCTAAAAAAGCAACTTTTATCCAACATCAGGCAAAGCAGGCAGATTGAGTTGCTCACAGAATCATTCAGTGATCTATCTATCTGCCATCGGCTAGCTCAGTCTCTTAAATTTGCTTGCCGTGAGTCTGCACTGAATTTGCTTGCAAGCAAACCTTCAGTCCTAAGGGAGGTTCGGCTGTGCTTAGCTAGAAAGCAAGAAATCCAACCATTTCCCGCTTCCTAGTTTATCTAAATCTCCTGGCACAGCAGAACAGATGATGGTCGGAAAAAGGAAAAATAGCAACTTAGCAGACAAGTTTGCCGGGTAAGAAGTGAGTGGGCGGGGAGGGTTCCCATGGGCCATGTGGGCTGAGCAGCTTTGAGATTTCTCTGCGGCCCACCAAAATTTTCTGACGGCCCACCAGTGGGCCACAGCCATTGGTTGGTGACCGCTGTCTTAGATACATGGGCAAATAACTTGGAAATCATGTGGAAGTGCTGAAACAAACCTTTCAGGCATAGTTATTGCCTAAGCTCTTATTGGATTAGCGTTTGTCTTACAGTCTTGCTGAGTGATTTGCATAACTCTAGCATAAATCCCTTGTGTTAGACTGATGCAGCCTTCTTAAACCTGGTTCCTTGCATATGTGCAAGTCTGTTACAACATGCTAAATCCATTTGGTTGCAATTTCATAATTTTTAGATTTGCCAAATAACCTGAAGTTGGGTGGGTGGGTATAAGTTAGGGCAAATGGGCAAAACATAGAATGTCCCAATGCAAGTTTCACACCTTTTTGTAAATGTATCTTGATTACAGACTACATAAGAGCAGGAGCTTGTGTCTCAAAGCTCATTTCATTATTCTCATGAAACTTTCGGATATTTCTAAATCTGGATATGTATAATTCTATATTCAGCAGCCCCCTAGTTCACTAATTTTAATGAATCTTTCCTCATAATAAAACCCACACTGGTTTTATGTTGAAATTAAGAGCAGCTGAAATTTCCTTCTTCCAAACAATGGAAACAAATTAAACTTGCTTAAAATGGCCCATTTCAAAGGATGTTGGTGTTTCTATTTGCTAAGGTATTAAGTATTTCTGTAAAAACTACCAAATGATCAGTATAGGAGGGTGCAAATTTAAGAAAACATAACTTTTACATACATTTGCACAAGTGAGCTTTGGGATTTTTGTTTGTTTGTTTATTTGTATTCTGCCTATCCGGAATTGAAGGAACGATATATAATACTCTCCAATTTTGTGCCATTAAAAACAACCCTGTGAATTGGGTTGGATAAAAATGTAGTAACTGGCCTAATGTCATCTACTGAATTTTCATGGCTCAGTGAAAATTTAAACCGTGATCTTCCTAATCCTAATCCAACAGTCACACTGTCTTATTATTTGGATTTCAGTCCACTTCATTAATTATATAAAATATTGTCCTAAACTGAAACATACATACATATTGGGAAGGACATTTTAAAGAGAAATCATATGCAAGAACTACAAACAGTAACAATTACTGCAAAGCTTATATGTGGGGAAAAGCATTGTGACATTTGGTACGAGAGATGTCACAGATGTTAATAGGCCATCATAATAGTGGAATGCACACAAGTCAAAAGCTGCAATGAATATTTTCATTTAATGAAAAGAAGGACTAGAGGAGACATGATAGCAGTGTTCCAATATCTCAGGGGCTGACACAAAGAAGAGGGAGTCAAGCTATTCTCCAAAGCACCTGAGGGCAGGACAAGAAGCAATGGGTGGAAACTAATCAAGGAGAGAAGCAACTTAGAACTAAGGAGAAATTTCCTGACAGTTAGAACAATTAATCAGTGGAACAACTTGCCTCCAGAAGTTGTGGATGTTCCAACACTGGAAGTTTTTAAAAAGATGTTGGATAACCATTTGTCTGAAGTGGTGTAGGGTTTCCTGCCTAGGCAGGGGGTTGGACTAGAAGACCTCCAAGGTCTCTTCCAACTCTGTTATTCTATTCTAATATACTAGGTATCGGTATATTTTTTATTTTCACAATGGTAAAATAGTGTTTGGGCACTTGAAGAAATAGAAAGACTGACAGTTGCAGTCCAGAAAGAAATACATCCTGCACAGTGATACTTACTGCACACTGATTGTGCAGGAAAGAAAATTTTGGGGAAAAAATGGCATTAATCTCTTATTGTTTTTCATTTTAATCTTAATAGTGGTTAACTCTAGAATTGTGCGTGCATGGAATTTTTCATATGTTCATTTCCAATTTATTATTTTATATTGGATTTATTAAATTCACTTCCTTATGGTTCCTATAGTTAGCAAAAACTAAACTTTCTTTTTTATCTAGAATGGGCTACACGTGAGATTCTGTTCTATACCATCCAAAAGAATCTTCAGTGCCATACTGTATACTTATGTGATTTTAATAAAAAGCGTTCTGAGCTGGTATATACAGAAAGTGATGCAAGGTAAGGTATAGTGAACTGCTTTCTCTATGTATAATTTTGTATTAAACCTGGTAAATATAGATAGGGCAAATATCCAGAAAGAAACTGCCATTTTTTCATAATAGTCAAAAGAAAACCGACTAGAAAAGTTTTATTTAGCAACTCAGTAAATACAAAAAAATTCTCACTGAAGGGACAAATTCTCTCACTTACACCTTTACCATACTTTATTCATGTATGGAATAATTGTGAAAAAGCAAAAAGAACATGAAAAATATGTGAGCAAGACTTTTTTATATCTAACGTAGTCAGAAATCCTTGATCTGTTCCCTAACTATAATGGTCATATTTTGCTTTGAAGTAATAGCCAGGAGAGCAGAAGGGAATTATTAGGTTTACCCCAAAGCTATTGCCCATATTGTGGCAAATTCATTAGTGCAACAATAGAAAAAATGAGGTTAGATTGCTGCTGCATTGTGGATTGATGCTGAGAAAGTTGAAATAAACAGTTGAATTAGCCTGGTAAGAATGTGTTGCAAATTCATGTATATAAATAATGTATATGCATACATGTAAATAAATACATAATAATACATAAATAAATGACATACATATTCATGTATATAAATAATAAAACTGGTGTGATGGATTAGTCTGAAACCCATTTCTAGCAAAATAATCTTGGGGAAGTAGCCTACCTTCTTTTCTGTGCCAGCTTAGGTGCCTGATTCCCAGTGTTATGTAGTAATTTAATCAGCTGTTCACAGTTTATTGAGATAGGCATCCAGCCAACTGTCTTATTGAACAAATCATAATTAAGCAGACTATGGTTTAAACACAAAGTGAGATAATTCCAAAACAATACATTTTTCTTTAATGTTGATTTATTAATTGAGACTTGAAACAGAATAAGATTATTTTAAAAAATGATACCTCATTTTTCCTGACTAAGTACAACAAAAAGCTGTACCTTACATTTATCAGATAAAAAAACTAGAGGGCAGAAAGTGAGGCATTTTAAGAACTCTTTCAGATCCAATCTTCCCTCAGATTAAATCATTTCAGCACAACCCACACCTCATAACTGTTAAGATTATGAGTGCCAGCAGTTCTACATCCTTTCTGATTGTGCCCTATCACAGATTTCTTTAAGCCTCCCTTCTCCACAATTTGCTTTCATCCTTGTTGAGGAACACCTAAAGAATTGTGCATCCTGCCTCATGTATGGAGCCAAATCTTGGTTCCTACTAAATTCTGAGCTGCTCCAAAACAAGTGACCTACTGATAAAGGAGAATATTTGTAGCTCAGGGCTAAATGAAGGGTCCTTGGTGTTCTCTGAGCATGGTTGTTTTCTTGCAGCTGTTTCATTACACAAACCAGGTAACATTAACAGCACTGATTGTGTTACTTAATTTGGGTAATGAAACATGTGCAAGAAAACAAAACTTAGAGAGCACCAAGGACCCCTAATTAATTGAAGTCACTTATGTTGACCTTAGTTGAAGGGCAACATCTCAAAACAGGCTGAAGTTCATAGATTATTTTAAGCTGTATTTTAATTGAATATTTGTGACCTGTGCAATAAGCCACCCAAAGAGTTATGACATCATGACATCTTATTTTATTTTATTGTCTCTGTATTCTTCGTTTGAAGGTACTTTGTGGATCTGTACCGCACAAAGGATAAACATTTTATTACTATAAATAGTAATAGCAAGACCACTTCTGAAGTATGGTTGGTAGACTGTCATTGCCCTTTTAAACCACCTGTTCTTGTGCAAAAACGAACCAAAAATATCATTTATCATGTTGAGCATCGAAGCAATGAACTATATATTCCTACTACATATGGAAACCCTGTGGGGTACAAGGTATGGTAACTGTTCTAACCCAGGCTTTGTCAAACTTCGTCAAAACACAAACTGAATTTAAAAGTAAAACCTTTTTTAATGCGATGCTGGGAATTACTTGCATTCCCAGCCAAAACTCATTCTACACAGTTCCTCCAGATAAGAGCATGCTTTTCAGAGCTGTCGAATGCTGCCAAGAAACAGAAGTCCAATTAAGGCTAACATAAACCAACCCAAAAAACCTAGAAAAAACTGATCAGAGTACAGAGCTTCACGAAGGACTCGGAGATTACTGAACTGCTTTGCTTCCTGCAAAGCTGTTAAGCATTGAGGACTGACTTTTATCCCTTATGGGGAGGGGCAATCACCTCTTATCCTTACTCCTGAGTCACTCCTTCTGCTTCAGCTCTTCTTGCCTTCTAGCAACTCTGTGCACACACGCACTGGGAACAGGCTCCCCAGGGTCCTCTGCCTGACTCTGAAAGCTCCAAAGGCAGCACCCCACTCTCAGATGGTCCTGGCCCCATCCCTGCATCGGATGCAGGACCCTCGTCCAACTCCTCGCCAGACTCCCTGACTGGTTCCCTTTTGTCCTCGCTGTCCGATACTTCTGCCATCCGCACCGGCTGCCGTCAAACCACAACAGGAACTAGAAAGTTTGGTTCAGACAAACAACCACATTATATATTTTAATAATTTATTTTCAGCCCAAATTAGTTCATTGCTGATCTAATACAGGTTAGATAGATGTTTTTCAGTTATCTGAGACTGATTCAGGGATACCTATTTTGCTTCCATGTCTAAGGAAACCTATGTATAACCATTTTTAGTCCAACAACTTAATCACCACAGCCACACTGGCTCCCTTATTTTAATTTCCAAGAGAAAAAACCTGTAGTTGGTTACATAGTTAAATCTTGTATCTAATGCGCATGTTTCTTATATATGCTTATAAAACACGCCCAATTATCCATTGCATTTATTAGATCATTTTATTTAAATTCTTCATGCAAAAACACAAACTTTGAGATATATGTGGCTAGGATAAATCTATCAAAGTTATAATTACATTGGTTTTTACTTGTTTCTAAAACAAAAATTCTATCATTTCTCTGCATAATGCTCATATCCTTATGGCCTTGGTTTCATCTATTTATTATCTATCCTGCTGATATGTGTAGAAGTTTTGGAAAATACCAAAAAACTGTGGGGGAAAAATGCAACTCAGCTGGATTTGTTTTTCTGACTAGTACTTAAGCCAGCTTTGAAAAATATGTGTTACTGTGTTAGTTATTTCATTCCTCAAAATTTATCAAGCAAAAGTTAGCAAGCGTAGACATAAACCTATTAAAAAGATATATAAAAGAGAGCATAGTTCATTTTCCTCTGAAAATATAAATATAAAGAGGAATCTAAACTAAGATAGTTCTCTCTGCAGAATATCTTAAACTATCCAAGTGAAAAATCTAATTATTCAAGTTATTGAATGCTTATGGAAGCATTTTCTTACATGAAAACTGAAATTTGAGTGAAAATGCTTAAATGTTGAAAATTTTCATTTTTTTTCTATATGTATGCAGACTCTTCTTTGTTTTATAGCTGATGAAAGCACCAGTTGGTTCATGCGGTTTGGAGAATTGGCAACCTATTTACACAGTAAAAGAAAATACCAAATTAATCGACTTAGATATGTTCAGAGATCATTGCGTGATCTTTCTAAAACTCGGTGGTGAGCTCTATTTGGATATTATTTCTCTTGTATCAAATACAGTTGAAAATGTTAAGGTAAATATTTAAATTACTACATGTATTACTTTTAATAATAATAATTTTCAGAATGAATTCTTTTATTAATTTCAGAGTAAGGTAAATTGTATTTATCCAAAGATTTTCAGAGAAGAAGAATTTTAATAAATAATAAATACATTGTGTCCTTTACACACGCTGCTTATTAGAGGCCATTGGTTTATAGAGTAAGGCAGTTAGCCCACATTGCATTTCTAAATATTAAATATCTAACTTCTGAAATTAGAACTGTCATAACCTTCAACACAGGAGACTTTGGGAAATAACCTGTTGGTATATTACAGGTCAAACTTACATCGTCATGGCGGTGTTCCGTAATGCAGTGATCCCCAACCTTTTTGGCGCTGCTGCCCGGAACCGGCATCAGCTGGGCACCACGGCCCGGTACCGGCATCAGCTGGGCGCCGCCATCTTTTTGATGAAAAAGTGCTTCCGGTGACCTCACCGGAAGCTGCGTTTTCATCAAAAAGATAAGCGGCCATGCGCTTCGATGAGCTTTTCCGGGTAGAAATGGCTTTCTACCGGAAAAGCTCACCGGAAGCGTGGCACTGCCATCTTTTTGATGAAAACGTGCTTCCAGTGAGCTTTCTACCCAGAAAAGCTCACCGGAAGCACTTTTTCATGAAAAAGATGGCGGCGCCCAACAAGCCGCGGCCCGGTAGGAGTTGTTCTGTGGACGGTACCGGTCCGTGGACCGGTGGTTGGGGACCCCTGCCGTAATGTATCGGGACTTTTTTCCCCTTCGCTAAACCAGGAGTGGGCATGGCCAGCACATGACGCATCCAGCCCACGGGCTGGGAATTTGTCAGCTCTGGTGTATTGAATGGGATGTAGTCATTATAGACTGCGGATATTTGTGCCATTAACATGGTTATTATTTTCTTCATGCTTTTCCTTGGCTTGGATTATATATCCAACTACCATCAGACTGTCAACCTCATGATTAGTGAATAGCAATGAAGATTCCAAGCATGCTTTGAGGGTAGTTATTATTGTGACTAAATTATCTAGTTTCTCCAGTTATTGTTTGTCAGAATATTTTGCTACTTCAGCAAAAAAAAACACCTCACTTTACCTTAGTACCAGTCATAAAGAATAGCTTCTCTGCAAAATAGGATTATAGCTTCTCTGGTTCCTTCGACTCTGATGTGATGATGGAATTAAAACATATCCAAATCAAATTCATAACATTTTCTTTTGGTTCGTTCCTGCTTGCTGACACAGAGCAAGCAGATTGTGACTTGCAACTTTGACTACTTAGTTAACAGACCTATTTCTCAATTATCATTTTGAGAAATTAATCTTACCCAATACTTACCAAATTTTATAGCAAAAATAAAATAAATAATGATACATTATGCATACATTAAACATAAGATGAAACCTTGTTGGACTTTGATTTATAAAAAATTTACACATTAAATTGTAGAAGTTTTGCATACAATTATAGACAAATCATGAATAAAAACCATTTTAATTAACAAAGAATTTTGATAACATCTGGATCAGTTAAAATCCATTATATTTCTTTGTCTAGAGCATCAACTTACGTAGCCAGGTTTTCTATAACTTTAAAAATCAAAGGGCTCTTTTGAAAACATAGGTTAATTCCTGCCTTACTGTTTTGTTATCTGCAAATATTTTAAATTTCACTTAGCATGATTGCAATAAGATGGTAAGCTTATACACTCTCTACTTTGCTAATTGTAGCAGTCAAGTTAAATATAGTGCCCATTTTATAAGGGTTTTTTACACTTTTTAGATTGATCCTCTTCAGGTTTTAATCAATTATACAGAGTGCAGTTTTTCTGTGTAAAGCTTTTTGACTCTGACTGCCTCAATTTCCAAAAGCCTTTATCAACCCAGTAACCAGAACTTCTTAAAAGAAAGTAAGCAGTGGGTAAGAGACCCTGCTGCTCTCAGAGAATGAATCTTGATTCCTTTCATTTCTAGGAGTGTTAAGTCTTAAAACATAATAGCCCTGAGTTTCCGAATGTAGCTGTGCCAAAAAAATAATTTTGTTCTTCACAATGGCTAACGCTGGGAATAGAGTCAGAGGCAAGGATTGTAAGTGGCTGAGCACCCCAAAGCCAATGCAAGACCTCAGGGCAATAACAGACAGTGACTTGGCTGGGTTTCAAGTTGGATAGAGTGAAAGAACAGACAGAGGGGCAGAAAGAAAGATTTTTAAAACTTTTCTGATAACAGAAGAGTGCAAGGAGAAATCTTGTAAGAGATAAATCATGCATTTTAATTATGTGTTTTAGTGACATTGCCTAATATTTTGCCACCTGTGCTTATTTCAAAATACATTTCTTTCCATTTTCATTATTTATTGTCATTAATCAGCTTTTGGGGAAAATAATTAAATTGTTGTGCTTATTATAGTGAGGTCCTGCTACCAATCCAGCTTTTTTACTGGGGCAAATGAAGCACCTCTTAGCCAGTAAGAAATTCAAATTCTATTATCAGACTGGAAACTACAGTGTATAGTTCAACAGGAAAAGAAATCAAAAGACTGGGGAATATTAATAATTTCTGTTGTTTTCTAGCTACCTGCTTGGGCCTGTTCACTAGAATTGGAACCTAATTCTGACTATACTGCCAACACTTGCTATTTTTGGCTCATGTCTCCTCTTCAGTCTCCAGTTCGTTTTGCATATTCATTGATGGAAAAGAGCCTTATTGAATTTACTGAGCAAGAAGTACCAATTACAGCAAATTGCAAAACTGTACGTCTAGAAGCTAAGAGCAAGGTAAGCTCTTGTCTTCTTAGCCTCTTGTAAACAGGACTTGGAAAGAATTTTTTTTTTAAAAAAAATCCCTAATCGGTAAAGCTATTGCTGTTTCTCTGCTGTCTGAAGGGTTGACATTTCTTTTTGTAAGATCTACATTTAAGAAACACGAAGGCAAAGTTGTTATGCTTTTTCCTAATAAGCCTGGCTTGAAATGAAGTGGTCTTATTTTCCTTGCTGTCAGGAGAAAAATCAAGTGTTAACATAAAACATACAAATGTTAATCTATATGATAATAATCTCACAGGTGAGGCACAAGTTTTCATGAAATAATGGTGCAACCTGTTGTATTTTTCAGTCATATAGCAGAGAACTCCTAACAGACATTTAAGTTTTTATGTTTGTTGCTACATTCAGTGTGAAGTATGTAAAGATGTTCAGATCACAATGCAGAAGGTGCAGGAGGAATGGGCTGTTTTCATGTTTTATATACTTCTCATGAGTTGTATTTAATGAGCTTTATGCTCTATATTGGTAAACAAATCCTGAAGCAACCCCAACTTTCTTTTTTATTTTCTGAGAGTTTTGTACAAAATGTCAAAGAATGCTAGGATAAATAAAACATGTTAAATACACAGATTGAACTTTTCTTTTGATTTTATAATTTGCAAATTCCTAAATACGCTTTGTTCTGAAATGTTCCCTCATTTGCAGGATGAAACTTGGGTACCAATTACAGTTTTTTATAAAAACCATTCTACATCGCTGAACAAGATGCCACTTCTGGTTCATGTATATGGAGCTTATGGAATAGATTTAAACATGACATTTAAAGCAGAGAATCTAATGTTAATCAAGGATGGGTGGATATTAGCTTTTTGTCATGTTAGGTAAATCTGTAATATTATAAAACTTTTTTGCTTGTTCTTAATATTTCATTGTTAATATGTTTGTGCCTGATGCTTTTACTGCTTAAAGTTTTAGCTCTCTCCTTCAGCCACAACACGTTTATTCCATTCACAATTTTTTCCATAAATAACTGTTTTTGCCTGTGTTGCCAGTTACTTGTAATATACATTATTGCTGATAATTATTTGCTAATAATGTTACGTTCTTTGTATTAATTCTAACTTCATCACAACACAGCTTAGTTCTATGGTTTAGTACCATGTTTAAAAGTTTTGGGATATTTGTCATTCAATTCTTTGCATAAATCTTTAATTTCTAAGAAATAATCTAACGTACATTCACAGGAATAATTTATATTCAGCTAAGCACAGAAATTGTAAATTAATATGTTTGCTATCCTTTAAATGCTATTTAAATACAATAGTATAACAAGTAAATTCTATTTTTACCTACTCTACTTTTTACTGAGGAAAATTATACTGTCCCTGTAGTTAGTACCCCATAGTAAACTTTCAGCTATTTTGCATGATTCTAAATGATTCAACTGAAAGAGAATAAAGCCAAAGCAAATGTTATCCACATGTATTTTAAAATTTAAAAACTACATAATGTTTTACCAAAACATTTTCATATTAGCATGCTTAGAATATTTCAGAATGCCTAATTCTTATTCAGTTTAAAAGAAATACTAGAATGTAATAATTTAAATGTATTAAAATAAGATTATCTATGCCCTTTCCTAAAACAGTACTTTGAAATTTAAATAGTTTATTTAAATAAAATTATGCATGTGTTTTTAAAATAATGAATTTATTCCATTCCTTTAATCACTTCTATTCAAATGCTTCTAGTGATTTACTCTTTTATAACTGATCATGTATATCCCCAAAAATATATCAGCACCTATATCAGCATCCAGCTTGGAAAAACCCCAAAACATGATCTGTTAATATTGCAATCACAAAGTTATGTATAGAAAACCCAATAAGCATAAAAAAATTGCACTGAGAAAAAGGGGGAAAGCTGAATAGAATTCCAACTGGCACATTTACATCTCTGGTTCTACTTAATATCTAATAGTTGTTCATGTTTTTCATGCTCTCTTGAGTTTGTGCATTACTTAAACAATGGCAACCAGCCTGCCGTCCACTTGTATACTGCACAAACCAGAAAGAGGGCTGAGAAAATACCTACAAACCGGTGGTATTCTACCGGTTCAGCCGGTTCAGGCAAACCGGTAGTAAAAAATGTTACTATTTGGCCGAACCGGAAGTAAAAAAACAGCTACTGGTTTGGCTGAACCGGCATTTCTTTTTTTTTTTTTTCCCCTCCCAACCATCAGCTGTTTCGATGATCAGCTGTGCCGGGATCCCCCTCGCTGTCTTATTGCTTCGCCCGGGAGGCTTCCCTGAGGCCCAGGAGGCCAAAAAAAGGGAGCGTGGTGGTGGTGGGGGTTGCTGCAAAAAAAGCCACACCCACCCAGTCACATGACCATGCTCACCTAGCCACACCTGCCTAGCCATGCCCACAGAACTGGTAGTAAAAATATTTGCATCCCACCCCTGCTGCAAACTCCTCACATCCCGGACATAAGCTATTTCAATTTCTTCCCTCAGGATCCCACTATGGGGTATGCATACCAAAACAACTAGACACATGTCATCGCTCTGCTAAACACCTAACTCCCACCACACTGTCTTATGCCTAAAAATATTTATCCGTGTAGTAGGGCTGAATTGCTGTTACCTTTCTCATCTTCTCATCTTTCCTACTACCTTCTCCTATTGGTATCTTATGATATATCACTTGTTGTTTCTATCTTATGATTTATTATTGTATCGTATGATTTATGATCTACGACTTATCACTTCGTTGTTTATATGTACACTGAGAGCTTATGCACCGGAGACAAATTCCTGGTGAGTCCAGTCACACTTGGCCAATACAGAATATTCTGTTCAATAAAGAATATTCTACTTGCTTAGTACACTTCTTTCTGTAATTTGTTTATCAAAAAAAGGAGCAGTATGATGAGTTGGTTTGCAAGAATGTATGTTCTCCACCATCAGCAATATGTTGAGAATCGCAAGATCCATGGCTTTTTTGGTACTGATACCAAGGGACATCATTTCTTATCCAAGAGGAAAATCAAAAACAGTTATTGTGTTGTCCTTCATTTGCAGAAACAAAGAGTGACCGGTGCCACATTCAAGCCAACCTGATTATTATTTCTTTAGTTTAATGTTTATACAATATTAACCCTTAAAACAGGCATTTCTGATCAAATCATATATGTATTTAATATTCTTGGATAAATATTAAGATGGGAATAAAATGTCTCAGGTTTTTTGTTGTTATTACTCTTATTTTAATTGCCAGGGGTGGAGGAGAATTGGGCTTGACATGGCATAAAGATGGTTGTATGATGAAGAAACACAATGGTATCCAAGACCTTCAGGCCTGCATCAAGTTGTTGCATGAACTTGGATATTCTCAGCCTATGCAAACAGCCTTAATGAGCATGAGTGCTGGAGGAGTTCTTGCAGGTGCCCTCTGCAATATTGCACCTCATCTTATCAGAGCTGTGGCTTTACAGGTAAGATAACTAGTATTTGATTTAAGACCGCTATATTGCTTTTTCCAAAAACTTTTTTCGATAAACTATTGCCCATCCACAGCAAAGTATAAATCCTAGTGATAACAGAACAATTTCTGATATCGGGACTAACTTTAAGAATGTCTCTTCTGTGGTTTTAAATGACAGATCAGCCATACCAAGGTCGAGGAACACTCAAGTACATGTGTCTAATGCTGTTTAAAATTTAACTTGAATTTTATCTGAAAAGTAATTGGAAATCTGCAGGTTGTTCATTATAGACATAATATTGTATCAAAATATCCATTATAATATAGTGGTCTAGTCTTTTCCAATCTAGATGCTGTTATTATTATTACTACTACTACTATTATTACTGTTACTATTATTGTTTGTCGCACAGTCAGCTGAATGTTCAGACTGGGTTTGGCATTTTTATCTCTCTATCGAGTCCTTTCCAAGGACCTGGGATAGGCAGATGTGGATGTTTGATGGTATTACAGATATAGTCTGTATGGATGCCTTACTCAGAACAGGATGGAAGCTATTCCGAGAAAAGCCACCTTTTTGCAATTGACTGATGGTGAATTTGTCAATGCTTGATGGTGTTCAAGTGATGCTCCAGTTGTTTTGGGGTTGTACCCAAGGCACCTATTACTATTGGGACAAACTATTTCAGACAAACAGAAGTACTTAAAGTGATGATGTAACAAAGTGTCAGGCTTTGGTGATTAGGATTTGGTTGTAAATCACAGTCCCTGAAATTATATATTTTAATTAGTCTGCCATTTTCAGATTTGGTTAAAGTATATCAGCCATGGTGTGACTGAGCTTGATAAAAATGTTGTTTACTAGAATCAAAACATCATACAATTGATTACTGTCTATCAGTGTGAAGTTATACATTATATATTTGCATGTGTGCGAACACACACATATAGTATATGAAACAAAACAAAGTTTAGGTTTTGCCTTCTAGTAGTATCCTATGCGTGTTTGGCTCAGTAGGTAACAAGATGGATTGCATTAGCTTTCTTCTGAAGCTAATACTTTCTATATAATCTATTACAATTGCCCATTTCTTTCATGGTTATATCCAGAAAAAGGACCAGCTTGACATTTGACATTGACAGGTTTGACATTCTCTATCACCTACTGAGGCTCTTGCCATTATGAAGTGGTGGCCTGCTAAACCATCTGCCCCTGCTGTTTGCCTCCTCTTGTTTCATTCTATTAAGCCCTGAGCAATTTGGCAATGATAAGGAGCAAACTGGGCATGGAAGTAACAGGAAGACAAATCATTAGCAGAAATAGTGAAGGAAGTTGTCCAAGAGCCCTTAACCTCTAGAATTGGCAGTATTGTGCTTAACCAGATTTTTCAAGGAGAAAATAGCTCCTTCAAATTTGAGGAAATAAAGAATCAGAGTGGCAAATTACAATACTAAAGGATCAAGCTGATAGAAGAAGTGTAGCAATGCCGGTCTAGAATTGGCAGAATCATCTGTAGTTGAATCAGTTCTTGAATCAGCACAATTGAACATTACTGTAAGTCAGGAATAAAAGTAAATTTGTATATCTGCAATAACCAAATATGGTTTGTTTAATTTTCGCTTATCAGGTATTCTGTACACACTATGTTCTTAAGTTTAGCATATTATGCAGATGTTTTACTCATGGTTAAACACTTTGGCTTAGCATGATACATCACTCTAGTCTTTATGTATGATTAAAGAAGTTGCATTTTTTCTTATATCTTTAACCACTAATATTTCAAAGTTTTACTTTTAACTTCTCACAAAATTAAATATACTAAAAAAAACCACCAGGCTAATCTCTGGTATATGCTTCATTCATGTAAAACCTATATAAGAAAAAAAATGTTTTTATTTTCTTTATAGGCACCTTTTCTGGATATTTTAAATACAATGCTGGACCCTTATCTCCCCTTAACTATTGAGGAACAAGAGGAATGGGGAGATCCAGTGGGAGATCAGTCCTGCAAAGAATATATTAAAAGTTATTGTCCATACCAAAATATTAAACCACAGGTAGTATTGCATTTTGTGCTGATTAAATATTATTGTGTTGTACATAACTAAAACCTTAAATTTAGAGAATTGTTTAGACAATTTAATGAAATCCACTTAAAATGAAGAGAAACTAAAAGTAAGCATAATGAAGCATGTAACTTATACTTCTAAAAAGCAGATTTCAATAAGCAATAATAAGTAGGATTCAATGGCAGGAGTAACTAATGGGAAAGTAACTCAGTTGGGGTGGAAGGTCTTAAAAGGAGAAGATACTAAAGGCACAGTTACAAACAGTTTCAGTGGCGGGGAGACGGAAATGGAGGAGAGAAGAAGCCAATGTAGGCGATTAAAAACATCAGTTATGGATCTTCCACTCTTCAGTATTTTGATTAATTATTTATATGAAGAGGAAAGGTAGTCAAGTTTGCCAATGATACAGAATTAGGCAGAATACCCAAAACCCTAAAAAAATAGAAACAAAATTCTACATAGTCTGGAGAGATCTGAGAGACATGCAGAATTTAATCAATAAATTAAATGACAGAATAAAATTTAATAGAAACAAATGGAAAATTTATCACTCATAAAAAAGAAATGACTTGTATAGGTGACAGGTACAGGATAGCTGGTTTGGTAATCCTATCTGGATCACTATCGCCCAAGTGTGATGGCCTATACTGCTCCAGTCAAGACTACAATCTAATCAATAGGAATAGAGATGACAATGCAGACAAAACTGATAGAAGGGGATTTAAGGGGGGTGCATAACTCTTAAGTAAACAGGTTACTTTCCCATATCAATTGTGAATAGGTGTGGCTGCACCATAAGGTTAACACTGTCTTGCTTTTCCCTCAGATAACCGACTTGCTTGGTTATCTATTTCCAAATGAGGAAACAGTAGCTTCAGTAGCAGGTAGGACAGAGTTAAAATCAGAGCCAAAGTTTTAATTTCAATTTCTTTCTAGTCTCAGATATAAAGAGTTTATGGAGGACTTTCAACAGAAGACAAGTGCAACTGTTTATCAAGTCAGAGATTAGATCTTCTCAAAATTGTCAGCTAAGGCTACGGTCTGGATAGACTTTTCACCCATATAATTAACTCTGTTTAATGCTTTTTTTCTGCTGACATGGTAAAGCAATTTCCACCAAGTTAAAAATTAATGCCTGCACAGATTGGTATCAATAATTCCATCCTGCTAATTCAGACATTTCCTTTCCTGCTCTCGCTTTTTTTTTTCTTTTTAGAATTACCCTTCTCTTTTTATCACAGTTTCTGAAAAGGATCAACGAGTTCCCGTGGTAGGATTGTTAAAATACATCAATAAACTTAGAAAAGCTGTACAAGATCATGCCGAAAGCAACAATTCAGATGATAAAGGTAGCACTAAGAATTTCTAGATCACATTGGGGGTATGGTTAATGAAACAATTGCAAATGTTTGCCCAATCCACCGGAAAGAAGCATATGGAAGTAGTCATGATAAGTATGTTTTCCATAAAACTGAGAGTGCAATTTAGGAGCAAGAACAAAACTTCAGCATTGTTCCCTTCATTCAAAACTTGGAAAAAATGTATTGGCCTCCTAGCAGATAATTTGGGTTAAGAAATCAGATTAATTTTAGCAAACCTTTCATGGAATGGAGCAAAGAAGGATTACAAATATTCATATTTATCATATTTATCATATTCACATATATAAATATGATAAATATTCATATTTATCAAATTAGGATCGTGATGCTGAGTTAGACCAATTAGTGTTTTATGTAAGTGGCCCTTGTTTTTAGATTGAACTTTTCAGCTTATTTCATCCTTTTGGAACAGGGATTGCATGTATACATACATATCCTGATATGTTGACATATATTGATTATATTGGAAAATATAGTATGTGTTACATGCAATAAATTAACATTTATTACAACAAAATATAGCAGTTGTAACATCCAGAAATTAATCTGCTTACAGAGGAAATTATTCACAAATAGATAAAGTAATCAAATTATTAATTTTAAATATTTGTCTCAATATTTGAACAGTTTTTCAGTATTAAAGCAAATATCCCATTTAATCATTCATGTAGTTTGCAAATATACTTAGCATTCCATTGCTTTTCCCAGACTGATATGCAATTTTAATTCAAAATTGAAAAATAGATATAAACAGATAGATATAGATATAGAACTATTACCTCTATTAATCCCTCAACTAATATCTGACTTCGAATGATTCATCAAGAAAATTGTGTATCTTGTATGTGCATCTGTTCAAAAAGAGGAGAGAATTTGTAGCCAGCATATAGTAACCATTAGTATGTGCTCGTGATTATGCTCCAATACTGGAAGTTTTTAAGAAGAGATTGGATAGCATTTGTCTGAAGTGGTGTAGGGTTTCCTGCCTAAGCAGGGGGTTGGACTAGAAGACCTCCAAGGTCCCTTCCAGCTCTGTTATTATATTCTAATTGTAAATGATATGTTTCCACATATGAAACGCTTGAGAATTATTGTAAAAGTAATATTAAAAAATAACTAACTGGAACATATTTCTGTTCAGAAATAAACACCAATCACATTCTTTCCAAGATGAGTATACACAGCAAAATAATTTAAATTATACAAAAAGTTTGTGCGATATTAAAATAGGAGTACAGGTATAAAAGATGTTTTCCTCCTGAATTTTGTTCATGTAATATGGGAACACTGCAGCAGCTTCAACTTCAGTTGATGGTTATAAATCCTTTGTTCAGTGCCTTCATAATTTTGAATGGTTAATAAACAAACATTCAAAGGACTACCTGCAGTAGTTATTGATAAACCTATCCTCTAAATCAGCAGTTGCCAACTGATGGGCCGCGGCCCACTAGTGGGCTGTGAGAAAATTTTGGTGGGCCGCAGAGAAATCTCATCCCCAGAGCACCCCTCCTCAAAGCAATTAATCCAGGCTGCACAGGAACACAAGGCTGCGCAGCCCACATGGTCTGTGGGAACCCTCCCCGCCCACTCACTCCTTACCCGGTAAACTTGCCTGCTAAATTGCTATTTTTCCTTTTTCTGACCATCATCTGTTCTGCTGTGCTGGGAGATTTAGATTAGTTAGGAAGCAGGAAATGGTTGGATTTCTGCTTTTAAGCGCAGCCGAATCTCCCTTAGAACTGAAGGTTCTATTATTCAGTGCAGATTCCCGGCAAGCAAATTTGAGAGACTAAGCTAGCCGATGGCAGGTAGATCACTGAATGATTCTGTGAGCAACTCAATCTGCCTGCCTGCTTTGCCTGATTTTGGGTAAAAGTTGCTCTTTTTTATTAAAAAAAATAATCAATATTTACATACATGGTGTGTTGTGTGTTAATTTTGTGAGTTTGCTTGCAAGCAAATTTTATGTGACAGACTGAGCTAGCCAATGGCAGATAGATAGATCTCTGAATGAATCTGTGATTCTGTGAGCAACTCAATCTGCCTGCCTGCTTTGTCTGATTTTGGGTAAAAGTTGCTCTTTTTATGTAAAAAATTCAATATTTATATAAATATTTATAATATTTACATACAAGCCATGCCCAGCCAGTCACATGACCACCAAGCCACACCCACAAATTAGACCACCCCCATAGAACCAATTAGTGGTCCTGGGATTTAAAATTATGAGTTTGGTGGTCCCTGAGGTCCAAAAGCTTGGCAATTCCTGCTCTAAATCACATTTTTGGCCCCCCAAAATATCTGAAATTCTCTTCTGTTGTGAAAATGAATTGGAATACACAGGTAGAGGGCACTAGTAAATTATTTCCTGCATACCATCAGTCAGTAAATGTTCAAAGAGCTTTCGAAGAATATCCAGAGGTGCTTTTCAAAAGACGACCAGAGTTTCTTGGGTTTTTTCTTTGAAAATGTTTCACTTCTAATCCAAGAAGCTTCTTCAGTTCTGAAGAAGGATAAAAAGGGAAGCATTTTTAAAGAAAAAAACAAGAAAAATCGGTTGCCTTTTGACAACCATGATCTGGATGGTTGAGAATCTCCCTAGACACAGAGAAAAATACTTTTCTATCCACGTTACCAATGTGTGTGGTTATTTATGTTTCAGAATAGCATCTTTCCTATCCTATTAATGTAGATTGCATTTGATATATTTTGGTTTCAGGAGCTCAGATGCCTAATATTGTCTTAGATGTTCAACCAGGAGGCAGCCACTGTTCCCCAATGTATGAAGATTCTTTAAAACAGGTAGAGATATCCTTTACAATGGATAGAGTCACAGATTAATATTATAACCTATGAAGATAATTGTTAATCGTATAGAGGATGTATAGCTCTTTTTTATAAACAGGAACTCTTTCTAGTCATGGAGAAAGGATTCTAGGTTTCACTGATAAAAAAAATTATCTTATCACAACCCACTAAGTGAAATACATGAATACTTTTCAAATAAACATTGTTTGGAAAATATTACTCTGAATCTAGTGTTGCCAAATTAGTGCTAGTAGCACTAATCATTATCAGGAGACGGGTTGGGCAGCTGGGATGGAGGAGGAAAGATGCTCAGAGATTAGGCCCATTCATCTTCCTTCTCATTAAACTGTGGGTTGGCTAAGTCATTTTAACTTAGAGATGCTGCATGAGATTCAGGCTCTTGGATCATATTAGAGGGACCAAGGACGATCCTCCCACTAATCGGTTGGTAGTAACAATATACCAGGGCTTCTCTATCAGGAATATCAGGTATATCAGGATTGTGCTTTGTACTTTATGTAGTGTAAAATCCAGAATCTGTCATTATGGATAGAAAGCATTATGGATAGCTTCTGCATATAAAAACTTCACATTCAGTAGAAAAATTACACTGTTGAAAAGGAACTGCAATGGTCTATGTTGATTTCTCCCCTACATCAGTCTTCTTTCTTTTCTGAAAAATCTATTGAGGTGGTTGATAGAATATCTAGAACAGCAAGGGAAATAATGCTAGGAAATTATATCCAAACTATGACTTACAATCTTTTATAGATTTCAGTATGTCAAAAACACAACTTATGTAAATAACGCATCCTTTTTTTTTTCTTGTTGTGTTTAAATATTTTTAAAGAGTAGATGTAAACTTTTTTGCCCGCTATAAAAGACACACATGCTCACATGAAAGTACTTCAACCACAGGCTATGATCGAAAGAAGCAAAGCCATTTTGAAAGCATTTTGTGACACCAGCTTCTGCGTTGGCTGCTGTTGTTCTGGTCACAAGCTGTGTTATACTTGACAGTAATGCTCAATTCACAGAAAGCTTTCCTGATATCAGTGAAAAGCCCATTACAGTAGCTGCCATTTTCTAAAGAGAATTCGGCAGGAAGAACTCTGATTACTCTTCAGACTGCAGACAAACCCCCATGATTATCCCCAGCGTTACAGGAGCACGAACAGCACTTCAAGGAGACCATCGATTGGGGTGGAAAGAGCTGCCGAAAATACATCTCTAAAAGTGTGCAAAAAGTTATGAGTACAGTGTTCTGTACTAACCATTTTTAATTGTTTTAGGTTGCAACACAACTAGCATTTCTATACAGTGAACTTGGACTTGACAAGCAGGAATGAAGCCCAGGCTGGAACTTTTGTCCTTTTTGCAAAGGAGAGGAAAATGATTTGGCTAAATATTCAGAATTACCTGCCCATGTGATTTCTCTAGAACTTTTAAATTATTTTGGAAACTAAATTTATCCTATGTTTTCCTGAAGAAAAGGCAAGACAATTTTGTTAACCTCAATAAAATTATTGTTTGTTTGAACTTGTCTTCCTTTCCTGATATTGAAATATATGCAAATGGATCATAAGCAATAAGCAGAAAGCAGAAAATACAACCCAATTAAGGGTTTAAAAATCAGCCGTTAAAACTGATCAATTTAAAACAATGCTTAAAATTATTTTCATCATTTACCCAAAAAACAGACAGCGAAGGCTAAGTTCTTTTTAGGAAACTTACTCTAAAATCTATGATAAACAACTGAAAAAAGCCTTTTCTCCACTATTGAGTGAAATACAAGGAAATATTATCTATACTAGAATAGGGCTTGCAGAGAGAAGAAATAAAAACTATCCTTGATCTTATTGCTCTTTGATTTAAAGATCAAATACACACCATGAAATGAACCTGGAAAGAAGCTGACAAGTGCAGGATTGAACTGGTATGTTCCAGTGCTCTCGATTCTTCAAGAATCCTAGCACCTGCAGTCTGGGCCAGTCCAAGTTTGCAGATTGTCCTGAAAGTCAAGTTTATCTAGAGCATATTATAAAATCCAATGTAGTATGAATATTATATGAGAATTTATTTTTCTTATTTTAAAGTTTAAATTTACCATCATATCTTTATCCCCTCGCTAGATAAGAAAGTAAGTATATGGTACATATTTAATAGAAAAAACCAATTGCACAAAATGAGAATTGGAGGAACTATGAAAGCCATTTGGAATGGTTCTCAAAAGGCTTACAATTAATAGGAAAGTAATTTTACAAGCAACAATTTTAGCTAAGTACAATAAATAGTACATTGTAACTACTAGAGAGAGCTAATTTTTGCACTTCTTAGATAATTCTAATTCTCCCATTAGAATAGATCAAGCCTATAGAAATCTATGAATCAGCTGGCATATCTTTGGTAAAGAAGTAACATATAATCATCAACTAATGGGTTTAGATTAAATAATGGCATTTAACAGTACATGTAAAGTAAATTAAAGACACTGGAATAGCATGCCTTTTCTGCAATGAAGCACTTCTCTTTGAAATTGTCCATCGTATGGAATGGTTTGCTTGTTCTATATTCCAATATAAGTCCTTCACCTTTTTGTGTTTCAATTGCTTTCATGTTTACAACTTTCCCGGTATTACTAAAAATAGTGCTTAGCTTTATACTAGCTTCTGAAGAAATGCCAGGAACCAAAGATTGTAGATTTGTTACAGTTCCTACTCCAAAATTTAGAACCATCATAAACACTTGATCCAACCCATCAAGTTCTCTTACATAAACAAAGACATTGGTATCGTTCCATATATAACATGTCCATCCCCTGTGAATGGGAAGCTCACTGGATCGAAGGGAATTGAGTTCTCGGTATAAGTTGAGTGTGGAATTTGGGTGATTTTGTTGAATCTGAAATAAAGGAAAATCATTACTTGGCAATTTATTAAATCCTGAAACCTTATTCATTTATCCTATTTATAAACTTCACTGGGTTTTGGGCAGGGTTGTGTGGTGGTAAACTATAATCAAACATATGGTGTAATTTGACTATAGGTAGTCCTCAATTTACAACAGTTCCTTTAGTGAGCTTTCGAAGTTACAATAGCATTGAAAAAAGTGACTTCTGACCATTTTTCACGCTTATGACCATTGCAGCATCCCCATGGTCCTGTGATTTACTTTCAGATGTTTGACAACTGGTTCATATTCATGATGGTTGCAGTGTCCTGGGATCATGTGATCCCCTCACTTAACATATTTCTCACTTAGCAACATAAATTCTGGGCTAAATTGTGGTCCTAAGTTGAGTTGGGGACTATCTGTATACCTTTCCTGTCCTGTATTTTAATAAACTTTCTACTTTAGAATATAAATTACTTTGGAACACACACTTTTTTGTACCACTGAAAGACATCCTACAGTGGGATAATGCATTGATTTTTTTTTTTTTAAAAAAAATCCTCCCTACTTTATCTTCTGCTAATTCTCCCCTAAAGTTCCTATATTAATTTTTTTAAACTATACTGTACTGCATTTAAGACATCAGACTATTTTAATTTTTAATGACAAACAAATATATGTAGGTGTTCATATTTTATACTCACTTTCACATTTACATTTTTATAGTCAGGATTTACTGCTATCCACGTAGAACTGCCCTCACTAAAGCCAGCATGAAGGCTCTCATCCCATTGCATTGGACCTTTTTCTAGAAAAAGTGACTAAAAAAGAGAAGGAGCTATTCAGTACTAAATTGAATTTGCATTTATTCATTGTGTGCATTTACATCTGTATAGTTGTATATCAAAGGAGGTTACATTAAAACAATATAAAACGGGGTAGGTAGGAGAGCCAGCAGCAAAGACTGCCACCATCTGCACTGGAAAACCTCAAGAGAAATATTGTTTGGAGCCATCTAGGACACATTGTCTTGCCCAAATAGGTATGATAAAGAACACGGTTACAAAACCCACGGCTGTCACATTTTGACCTTGGTTCCTGCAGTGGTCTCCATACCTCTAGAGATTGAGATGTATTGTGCCTCAAGGAGAGGTAATTCCCATCAAGGAGCAACTAGTCCCTGCAGTTGCCCTGGGAGGGTTTCCTAAGAGTGAGGCAGGCAGTTAGAAGTCCCAACCAGGACCATTTGGGTTGTGAGATTCCCTAGGAGGGAGACACTGAGAGTCAAGGTTCAGGTGCCTCTTAGTTGTCTTTTGCATAGTGGTTAGGAAACTGAAGGTGTGAGGAAGTGTTGAAGGAGGTAAGAAGGAGAGTCCCTGCACATCTATATAGCTGACCTTATAAACATTATGACAATTATACTTTGTGGATGTGGTACATTTTGGGGAGGGAGATGTATCTTGGTGGAAGCAACATCATGTTTGTGACAGGTTGAGAGAAATGTGGCAGTAAGCATTGAGTTACCTATTCCAGAGGAAAGTAAAACTTGTGCCAGTTTCCCCAGGTTTTGCCAACCAAATTATTGGTGACCTTATCCTTACTTGTTGATATAAATGTTAAGTCTCTAATAAGACAGGATTCATCCATGATTTACCTCTGATATGAAAACTATTATGGGGAAGTAATGACAGAAACAAGATGACAACCTTGACAATAGGAAGAGCTGATGAATGGATTGGCTTCTTGGAACTTAACTTTGGATCAGGGAGATGCCTAGGATCACCCACAAGTTTGCTGTCTCAGTCCATCCGTAAAGAAATTATAAAATAATGGATGATCATCAGGCAAAATTCTTCAGGTTCAGCATCTTCAAATGGACACTGGGTTCATCTACCTCTTCCCTTAACTACTTTGGGAAGTTGCTTGTTATTGATTTTTGGATGCGTAGAATCTTCTGAAGGACAAATTTTAATTTGCTGGGAAAGTTTCTACTCTTAGTGAAAGACATTTCATGCAAATATAAGGATTAAAAAGAAAAACAATATTTGGAAAACAACAACAGATAAACTAGAATGTTGATTTTGGAAAGTTAAAGGCTAAATTAAAGGGCTAGAACTCCAAAGAATATTTTTGTGGGATGCTTAAAATTTTATAGAAGATTTTGAAATTAACTGTAAGAAACCTAAGTTTCACATTCTTCACCAATCCATTCCAAGGCTGAAGCTGTTTCTGGCTCATCTAATGGTTCAGTGAGGAAAATGGAGAGCAGTGGTTGCATTTTGTGGAAGCACTTTGGCACAAGGTGGCATTGATTTCAGCATCTTAGGAACAAGAATCCTTCATAGAAATTTAGGACTGAGAATTCCAGATGAATGGCAGCAATGGGAGAAGAACAAGTTGGTAGTTTTGTAGGAGAATATTTTATAGGAGAACAGCAGCCATCTTGGCAGTTTTCTCCATAGGATCCGGAGCTAGGTTCTCAGGACTGATATGTGTGGATTCCATTGTGGTTGCTGGGAACCAAAGAGAGAAGTTCTGTACTGCAAGGATTTTTGCAATATGATAAGATTGAACAAGGTTAGTCAATTATCCTGATATCAATTGGAAAACTAATTCCGCACCAAGTGAGAAATCAAATAAGTTCTTAACCAACCTAGCTGACAACTTTGTTGTCCAAAAGGTAGAGGGTGAAACTAGAGGGACAGCCATACTGGACTTAATTCTTACAAACAGAGAAGAAGTGATAAAGGGAGTTGAAACTTCAGGAACTTTGGGTGAGAGTGACCATGTCATACTAGAATTCAACATAACACAAACACAAACAACAGAACATAATGACACCAGAGTCTTGGATTTTAAAAGAGCTGATTTCAAAAAACTCAGAGAGAATTTGGGAAAGATTCCATGGATGAAAATCCAAAAGGGGAAAACAACTCAAGAATCTTGGGAAACTCTAAAAAGTATGATCATAGAAGCCCAAACCAGCACAATACCACTGAGAAAGAAAAACAAGAAATCCAAGAAGAAACCAGCATGGCTGCACAAAGATCTCTCTGGCAAATTGAAAGAAAAAAAGGACAAGTACAAAAAATGGAAAGAAGGACATACAACTAAGGCAGAATATCAGCAGATAGCCTGTAAATATCTGCTGAATATATATCTGAATATCTGCAAAGACAAAGTCAGGATAGCAAAAGCTCAGAACGAACAAAGACTTGCAACAAAAGTCAAAGATAATTAAGAAAAAGTTTCTTCCAACATATAAATAACAAGAAAAAAATCAAGCAAACAGTCGGTCCACTAAAGAGAGAAGATGGCAAGGAAGTTACAGGCAACAGAGAGAAAGCAGAACTGCTTAACTCATTTTTTGCATCCGTCTTAACGCAAAAAGAAACTATAGCTCAACCCAGCAAAAACATAACTGTAAAAGACAGACCAGAAATAAAAGTTAAAATAAGCAACAAAAAAAAAAAATAGTAAGAGAACACCTGTCTGATCTTGATGAAAACAAATCACCGGGACCTGATGGATTACATCCCAGAGTTTTAAAGGAGATGGCAGAGGTCATCTCAGAACCACTGCACCATATCTTTCAAAAATCCTGGAGCACCAGGGAACTACCAGAGGACTGGAAAAGAGCTGATGTGGTTCCCATCTTCAAAAAAGGGAAAAAAACAGACCAGGAAACTATACACCAATCAGCCTAACATCAATACCCGGGAAGATACTGGAAAAGATAATAAAAAAACAGATCTGCCAACATCTAGAAACAAGTAAAGCAATAAAAAACAGTCAGCACGGGTTTGTTAAAAACAGATCATGCCAAACCAATCTTATTTCATTCTTCAACACAGTGACTAAATTAGCAGACCAGCAAAATACTGTGGACATAATATATTTAGATTTCAGCAAGGCATTTGACAAAATAGACCACAACCTACTTAGTAAGCTAGAAAAAAGTGGAATAGATAGCACCACCACTAGATGGACTTGCAACTGGCTGGCAAACCGTACTCAATGAGTAGTCCTTAATGGGTCTAAGTCTACATGGAGGGAAGTAAGCAGTGGGGTGCCACAAGGTTCCGTCTTAGGCCCAGTACTCTTCAATATCTTCATTAACGACTTAGATGAGGGAATAGAAGGGGAACTTACCAAATTTGCAGATGTTACTAAGCTGGCAGGAATAGCTAACACCCAAGAAGATAGGCTCAAGATCCAGATGGATCTTGACAGACTAGAACACTGGGCTGTATCTAACAAAATGAAATTCAGTGTAGAGAAAAGTAAAGTCCTACACTTAGGCAAGAAAAACCAAAAGTACACATATAGACTGGGTGAAACCAGGCTCAATAGCAGTAACTGTGAGAGGGATCTTAGAGTCTTAGTGGACAACCAGCTAAATATGAGCCAGCAGTGTGCAGCAGCAGCCAAAAAAGCTAATGCAATCCTAAGTTGTATTAACAGAGGGATACAATCAAGATCAAGGGAAGTACTAATACCACTCTATAAAGCCTTAGTAAGACCACACCTAGAGTACTGCATCCAGTTTTGGTCACTACATTATAAAAAAGATGTTGAGACTCTAGAAAAAGTACAGAGAAGAGCAACCAGGATGATTAGGGGACTGGAGGCTAAAACATACAACGAACGGTTGCAGGAACTGGGCTTGGCTAGTCTAGTAAAGAGAAGGACCAGGGGAGACATGATAGAGGTCTTCCAATATTTGAGGAGCTGCCACAGGGAGGAAGGGGTCAAGCTATTTTCTAAACCGCCTGAAGGCCAGATAAGGAATAATGGATGAAAACTGAACAAGGAGAGATTTAACCTGGAAATAAGGAGAAACTTTCTGACAGTGAGAACAATCAACCAGTAGAACAGCTTGCCCTCGGAAGTTGTGGGAGCGCCATCACTTGAGACTTTCAAGAAGAGATTGGACTGCCATTTGTCAGAAATGGTGTAGGGTCTCCCGCTTGGGTGGGGGGTTGGACTAGATGACTTACAAGGTCCCTTCCAACTCTGATTATCTGTTAAATTTGTTAAATCTGTTGTGTACCAACTTTGGGAACTGACACGGGGAAGGGTTCTATCTGCCAGATGTGAGATTCTCCTTGCAGTTCAGATGAGACCAGGATGCAGGGAGGAGGGGAGGACTGGAATAGAATGAAGTGGGGTTTGGTAGTGTAGATGACATGGGATGAAGGCTCTGCTCAGGCCCAGGTTCTGAATGATTTACAGAAGAAATATAACCTGGTTGGCGGCTTTTTTATCCTTCAGGTTGAAGTGGGAGAGTGCTGGGGGGAGGCAATTGGTGAATGGAAGAAAGTGTGGGCATTTCAGTGGTGACACGGGGAGTAATTATGGTAGATGGGCAGCGGCCTTGGTGTTTGAGACAAATCCTATAATAGCCAACCACGTTAGCTGTTGATCATGAAGGAAAAAGTCCTGGACATCTGAAGGGCAGAAGACTGAGGAAAGGCCCTTTTCATTACTAGATTTTATCTCCTCTATAACAAGCTTCTCAAGAGACTAAAAAATTGAATTTTAACTCACACTTCCAGAAGTTGCGTCTTCCATCCCTATTTCTTCACCATAATAACTTACAGGTGTTCCAGGAAGGGTTAAAAGAAGCATGTTTATGACATTTATATATTCTTTTCCAATCCGAGAGGATATTCTAGCCGTGTTGGAATCTCCAACCTAAAATTAAATAAGCCATTGTTTCATTCCTAGTATACAAAGCTTGTATTATTTATGGAAATTCAAATTATACAAACTATTCATGCAGCAGGTTTAGAATTCATTATCATTTGATGGGCTAAAATTGGCTAGGACCAGCAGTCCCCAATCTCTGCAGCTTGGCAGCCCAGTGGAGGGGAAGAGAGGGGAACTGGGCTATGTAAGCAACAGGTCATCACATATGTGTGCACACAGATCTACCTGTGCAGTTCTACTTGCACAGCCTGGTTGTGAATAGGCCATGGCCTGGTAATGGGCCACAGCCAAGGAGTTGGGGACCCCTGTGCTAAACCACAAGTACAACCATTAGCAGATCTATGTCACCTTCTTTTTCTACCATTACATTGGTTTTTTAAAATATTATTATTATTGTAATTAATAGACAACAACAAAACCATACATTTAGAAGCCTTTCGAGCACAATTCCATCATTGTATTTTTAAGAAAGCAGAGAATAATGCCTTACAATATATGTTTTTTGTAAAATATTTCCACAAGGAACCAATCCAGTAAAATTGAAGTAGACTGTATCTTGCTCTTTCTTATCTAAGTTTGTAGCTAATATTGGAATTTTCTGATTTCCAAGAAAGTTTGCATTCTTATAAAAATGATCTGCATGATAAAGTACTTAATAGTTACATTCTCTATGAAAAAAATTATGTTATATTTATATTAAAGTGTTGCTGTGACAAAGGCATTTTTGTTTCCGAATGGTACAATTCACTATGGCCAACTCACTGCAGGATAACTCACTGCGAGACAATTCAACAATTCATTTTAAGTGTTTAAAATAATTTAAAAATAATTTTATTTTTTGTCATTCACATTTAATGTTGTCCCTCCTTTTTCATCCTTCCTTTAACGATTCTATTCCAGGATCTCTCTTGTCCCGCAGCAAGTTGTTCTGCTGCAAGTTGACTGTGCCGAGTTGTCCAAGACCCCTCTTGGCCATGAGATTTTACTCAATGAGGTTTGGGCCAGTTATTGTCTCTCAGATCACCCTCCTTTACACAGCTGCTTTGGGAATAAAATTACGGAAGATTCTTCTTCCTCATTCACCATATGGAGATCCCACAATTATACAAACAATAAATCTGCAACAACCTGGTTTTTTTATAGCTTTCCTCTGAAAGGGCTTTTGGTTTATATGTAGTAGGGCATAAATTGGCTCAAAATTACTAAGAAGAAAAGTCAGATGACCCTGAATTATCAAAGCTACAAACTACATGCAACCAGTTATTATGACTAAACTGTCTCATTATATTACACAAAGGCATAACAAGCAAAGAAAGACTGTCTTACACAATATATGTATGGAATATATGATCCCAAACAAATGCTATCCCAAAAATTGTTAGGCGCAACTCTTGGCATCTCCCCCAAATTCTTGCTGTTGAATTGTAGATTTAATGTGATAGAGGCATTGACATGTAATTTGTACATGGGAAAGTGTATCCAGTGCGCACTTTCAAAAATCCTCAAAACCAAAAACTTACCATCCAATTTGGCCATTTTCCTTGTGGCATATTCTTCATCCACAAAGCTATACTTTCAGAAATATCATTTCCTGAAACTGATTTCAGGTTCTTGAGGTAGAAATTTACAGGAAAATCAGCTTCTTGAATAAAGGATGTCCCATAATACATCATAGCTTCCTCAATGTTATTCTCAATGGCTTCTGTAGCCATAAATCTGCAAAGGAGGAGAGTTTGTGTTCTTATGAAAAGGTGATAAAGTACTTAAATAGTAACACCCTCTATGCCAAAACGATTCCCTGAGTACTGATATAATGGCTGAAGTATTGCTCTGACAGACGCACCATGTAAGATGGTGTAAGGTGTAAGATAGTATAAATAGATGAGAAACATTTAAAGGACATTATACAGTGCATGAGAAAAGCCCAATATAATGTTAGTTGAGAAACCCCAGGAATGGCATGAACAGAAAGCTTTGATTTTACGGTAAGACTGCATTCAAGACAAATTTGTTCGTCCTTTCCTGTTATTTTTTTTTCTTTTTACACATTATCTGTTAGATAATGAAGTTATGGACAAAACTGACTTATTGTTCAATATCTATACATTATTTATTCAATGTTACAGACTTCCAATCATATATAAAATAATAACCTGGGTGCTGGTAGGATAATTTTCATTGAATATTTTCTTACTATATCCCTGCTGTGTGTAGGGATAAAAGCCTTACATACTATTTTTAAAGACCTTCCAGTCCAAATAAGCTGATTTTCTGTGATTTGAAGGTGAGGCTGGGAGTGGTGTAAAGTTGAACTGCTCCCTTCCCTTTCTCCTAGAACAGAATCCTTTGGCTTTCAAGCGAGTCTTAAAATACCTCCTCTCCTTCTGAGAAAATAATAGCTTTTCTAAATCAGAATGTTTCTATACTGAAAAACTGTGATTCTTTACTCAGAAGCTGTCGTTTATGACACCTGAACATTTTTGAAGAGAAAATAATTTCGGAGAACTTCAGTGAACGTACTTCAATCAGGCACCAACTTTGAGGACAAAGAATGGCCCCCATGCCCAGTCACAGAAACCGCAAAGCCTTTTTTCAAAAGGCAACTGGACTTTCTTGTTTTTTTTTCATTTCTCATCCAAGAAGTTCCTTCTGATTGAATGGTGGGGAATGGAAGAATTTATATTCTTTGCAGTCATCTGGTCATTAGCACTCTGAAGGCTGATTGTTAACTGCTAAAGACGAGATGACTGGAAATCCTTCCGTTCCCCACCATTCAATCAGAACTGAAGAAGTTCCTTGGATGAGAAGCTAAACTTTTTCAAGGAAAAAAACAACCAAGGAAGTCCAGGTGCCTTTTGAAAAGCACCTTTGGGACAGTCATGACCTGGATGATAGAGAATCTTCACAGACAGTCAGAGGAAGCAGACAGGACAGCAGCTGCTGCCAGCCGATGTGATGCTGGGTGAAGATCCTGGCAGAAAGCATGTCACCAATGTTGTCACAAATGATGAGCCACATGCCTGTCCCTGCCAGCCCTTTTCCTCCAGCATCAGGCCAAAAGCAGCTGCCATCACTACCTTAATTGCCTTTGGTTCTAACTTCTGAATAAGCACAGGAGGCTTCTTAAGAATTTAGCTTAACTAACACCAAAAAGGAAACAGTTTGGGCAAGTAGCTAAGTTCCCTAAAGAGACAGAACCCTTAAGTAGAGAACAAAAATCAAATATTTTAACATATTTGTTTTCTTTTTTGTTGCTTTTTGTACTGGAAAAAAACATGGCATCCATCGATTATCCTGCTAAAACATGTGTTCTTATTGAATGTGAATTGAAGCTAAAATGAATATCAGCAATGATTTTTGACCTGGCAAAAGTTAAAAATCGGGTAGAACAGTGGTGGGATTCAAATTTTTTTACTACCGGTTCTGTGGGTGTGGCTTGGTGGGTGTGGCAGGGGAAAGATACTGTGAAATCTCTGGTCAGAGGTGGTATTTGCCAGTTCTCTGAACTACTCAAAATTTCCACTACCAGTTCTCCAGAACTGGTCAGAACCTGCTGAATACCACCTCTGGGGTAGAATGAGACTTTGAATGGTAATAAAACATGTTATAAAAATAAATAATGAGATACTAAGTTCAACAGGCATGACCAGGTGGCTGAATATTTATTCATTTAAATGTGTTTTCCTTTCAAAGAAGGTATAATAGGTGTATATTATAGGATTTGAAATAATTGATATATATATATCAAATATATATATTTGCTGGGTAGGCAGCAAATATGTCACTTAGATTACAATGTAAGCTCTGCTGAAATCAAAGTTTAAAATATCAAATGCTGCTGAGACTATAGAATTTGCTTCCTACAACTTTTGACACACAGACATTTTTGGACTCTAGTTCCCAGTAGCTCCAGTGGGCATGGTAATAGTCAAGAGTGTATGGGAGATGTACTCCAATGCCTGAAAGGCCAAAATTACCAAACAAGAAACAACCCAGCCCACTTTCTTTTGTTTCCCCAGCACTGCACTTTGCTACTAACATTATCAAGCTATTTGATGGCTATGAAAACTGATTTTCCCACAGTCAACAGCAAACAGCCTGATGCAGGTCTGGCCATTGCCCAAATACAGAGCAGATGGAGACTGTCCCTTCCAACAGAGGGAGGTTTTCTGCTCCGTAACACAAACCAGACCGGAGAGTGGCAGGCAAATTTGAATACCACTTGCAGTATAAATAGAACTCATATTTGATATAGAGCAGTCACTGGTATTCTGTTTTGTTTCTTAGCTTTTCTATAAGAAACAGAAATTCTCACATACTTGTGTGGCTGCTTGTCTGTTCAGTTTGCTTGGGGGGAGATTTCACACTTGGGAACATTACAGTTTTGAATAATGCAAGATAAATAAAGTCACACTAATAGATAAAAAAAATGAATAAGGTTACCTGTATCTACCAGGTTCACTGCTGAACTTATTCATGGTGTGCCGAAAACTGCGGACTATATCATGCAAGCCGACTTGGGTCGTGGTGTAATCATGATACAGTTCAGCATAAGCCGTGATGTTTTCCTGACAAAACAGTGGGATATTGTAATTATTCCTCTTTCAGTTTTAATAGTCTTAAAGAAGACTATTAAAATATTGTATTATATTATTAAATATTAAAATATTGTATTATATTATTAAATATTGTATTATATTAATATAATATTGTAGTTTCTTCCCCAAACCCCAAAAACTTTAACCTTAGACTGTCTACTATTGACCTCACCCCTTTCCTAAGAGGTCTGTAGGGGCGTGCATAAGCGCACCAACGTGCCTACCGTCCCTGTCCTATTGTTTCTCTATTCTTTTATTTTTCTTATATGTACCCATTTCATGTATTCACAACTATGTATACACTTATACTTATTATCTTGTAAACAATTGGCAAATCAAATAAATAAATAAAAATAAATAAATAAATAAATAAATAAATAAGTGCTCACAAGGTAGATTTGGCACATACCCCACACTTTTTTTTTTTTTTTCAATTCCCAAAGCTCAGAGAGTCTTATATTATGAGCACTTTTAAAACTGAAAGCCCAAATAGACAAATCACTATCAGGGCCACTTGTCTTTTACAGCAGGTTCAGGGAGCATGGGGGGGGGGCAATGGGGCTATTGGGGGGGGGGCTGGTAGGCCAAATTATGTGCACGGCAGTGAGGGATTTTGGGCAGATCAGTGGGGGGTCCAATTGCCTTTTGAAAAAAAACCACCTTTGAGACCATCATGACCTGGATGACAGAGTTGATGATTTGCACATTTGTTCCCCCAAACACATTCCAGTCACTCTTAATATATTGCAAGTCACTGTATTACATTGACAAAAACCTAACAACTGATAAAGAATTATATGGCACCCAGCAAATTCAAGACAATCTAAGTATATATTCCTTATAGAAAGACAAAGCTGAAAAGCTGTTACCGGTGGGAGACTTTTATTCACTTGTGGCTCATCCCTCAGGTGTGTTGCTTCTAAGAGGAATTTAACGGTACTGATGCTAAATCCATCAACTCCTTTGCCAAGCCAAAACTGAATAATATCCTAAATAAAAAGCAAAAGAAGAATTCGTGGTTTTGCTTATTTCCACATTGTCATGCTTGCAACAAGGAAATAATCTCATTCTGTTCTAAACATCCAATGTTGCCATTTTTAGCTTTCTTTCATTTGTGTTCTCGTTCTTTTCTTAGATTTAGAGAACAACCCTCAGTGCTTCTTGGCACATTTTGTACAACATTCTGTATTGGCCACTGTGCTGAGCTGAGACTTAAGAACATCTATTTCACAGGCTTTTTGTCTGCATTTTGAGCCAGTACTGATTCTTGGCAACTTCCTGGACAAGCTTGCGCAGTTTTCATGACAAAATTTTCTTTTTCCTAGGGATGCCTTTTTCCTAGGGATTAGAGAAAGTGATTGGCCTAAAGTCACCCAGCTGGCTTCATGTCTAAGGCAGGACTGGAACTCCCAGTCTCCAAATGGCCTTTAAGTCCTATGCCAAAATGGCTTTTATTTCACTCATTGGTCCTTTCTGATTTTAAACTCTATTCTACTAGAAAAGTACATGTGAAACTAGCTTTCCTGGAGTACACTACTTTAGGTTTCAGGGAAGCAGTTTCTGCTTTTGGAAAATTAGCATCAAAACAGACTCTTTGTAATAGAGAGAGCCCATAAATAATACCTCTGTTTGAATCAACAGCCTTGCTAAATTGGGCCTAGGCCCATCATAGCCCATCATTTTTTTTTCTCCCAATGACCAACAAGATGCTTCAGGGTTAATTGCAAGCAGGAGATGGAGACATACCTGTCTCTCATCATTGTTCCTCTACACTGGTATATAGAGACATGCTCTTCCACCCTGAAAGCAATCATTTCTTTTTCCAAACTCATGCGGCTATGTACCTATTGAATTGCATGCAGAGAACATCTTGTCCCTGAGCAGGTTAGATTTATCACTGAACATTCAACGATGGATCAATTTATAATTTAACAACATCCAGCAGTGAAATACTTCAGTCTATCAAAAGGTGTCCTTTATGCTGATTTCATTGATTTTAGGCTGGCCTTTGATTCCATACTACATGGAAGACTCTGGAGGAAACTAATTAAATTGATGGATTGTTGTCTCTTTAAACTGAAAGGGAGCAAGATGGCTCAGCAGTTAAAGATGCTGAGCTTGTTGGCTGGAAAGCTGACAGCCCAGGTTCGAAACCTGAGCACTGCGCCACAGGGTGAGCTCCCGTTACTCGCCCCGGCTCCTGCCAACTTAGCAGTTCAAAAACATGCAAAGGCGAGTAGATAAATAGGTACTGCTTCAGTGGGAAGCTTACAGTATTCCGTATTTTCATACTGGCTACATGAGGACAAAAATGTCTCTTAGGCAATGCAAGCTCCCTCGGCTGAAAATCAGAGATGAACACCATCCCCTTGAGTCAGACATGACTGGATAAGGAAACCCTTAAACTAGTGGTGGGATTCAAATGTTTTTACTACTGGTTCTGTGGGCGTGGCTTGGTGGGCATGGCAGGGGAAGGATACTATAAAATTTCCAGTCAGAGGTGGCATTTGCCGGTTCTCCGAACTACTCAACATTTCTGCTACTGGTTCTCCGGAACTGGTCAGAACCTGCTCAATACCACCTCTGCTTTAAACCTTACACATAAATTGATAATAAATCTCCATCATGGCACAACCATCTTTTAAGTAAAGGACAATCTCAATGGCAATTTAACTGAACCCTGCCCCCCCCCACACACACACACCTAAAAGGGCATTAAACAATCTTCTAAAGCTTTATCACCTTATTGCTCTCTAGGGAACAACTTAAAATTATGTAGTATATAACAAATTCTGTAGCATTCTCAAAAAACTGCTTTAAATCTTCAATTAATGAGAGACTTACTGAGCCTGTTAAAACCTTTAAGCATCTAGGACAGCGGTGTCAAACTCACATCATCATGGCAACATCACATGATGTATCAGGACTTCCCCCCCACTTTGCTAAACCAGGCGTAGGTGTGGCCAGCATATGACGTATCGGACCTGTGGGCCGGGAGTTTGACAGCCCTGATCTAGGTGTTCATTTTCAATCTTCTACTGTTAGATTCATTAAGCAAATGAGTTTAACACAAGAGCTCAAGAAGAAGTGTCCCTTGAGATTACCAAATACATATGTCAAATGGCAGCAGCTACATCCTTGCAGCAAGTGGATTGAAGCAGCTAAAAATCTAAAGATCTGAGTTTGATCCTATATGGTATACTCACTTGTGCTTGTGCATAAAGACATATCCAGATTTGAAAACATCCAATTAAAATTCCTAAAAACTATCAAACATGCCCCTCGTTCAATACTTAATGTTCTCGAATGGCTAGAACTAGGTTGCATCTCCTTTGGGTCTTGCTTGAGACCTTAGATTCTTGTCAAAGAAGAACCTTTGTGGGACTTCTTTGATCCATCTTACTTTATGGAGTGCTTGGTGCTCGCAAATCTTGATTGTTTGCTTGCAAATTTACATTATACCCAATAACTTGCATCCAGTAATGTTACCTAGTCAGATAATGAAACATCTACAAGCAAAGATTCTAATTCAGAAAGCACTAAGCTTCTTCTGAAGCAGTTAGTGGTAGTTAACCTATTGAGAAAAGAACACCAAAGCTTTGGGATGGTTTTTAGCTGCCTTCCTCCTCACCCTTCCAAATAGTATTGTTTGATGGGAAACCATATAAAAATCTTAACAATAAAAATAATATTGATACTTACACGCATTTCTTCCTGAACATTAGGATTACGAAAATTTAAATCCGGCCATTCGTTTCCAAACTGATGAAAATAACATTGGTTCCTCACAATATCATACTGCCAACTGGAATTTCCCACGACGCTCACCTGATTGCATAAGAAATATAATATATTTTTAACCCATTATTTCACCTGATTCCCATGAAACCTTGAATATCCAAATATAAAAAGAAAGAATGGGTTTGCTTTTCTTTAAACAGTCATCTTTACAGCAAACTTATTTCACATAGCAATGAAAAAAACTACATCAAATGGTGATGGTTCTTGACTCATAAAAAATAGAGTCTGTTTTTATTGTATACGGGACAGATTATCACAGAATAAGCATTTTTAAAATGCTAAAAACTGACACTTCTCTTTCAGCTTTTTTATTATCATAGCTATCTACACTGAATATACAGTATTTTTTATGTTTCAGTGTGTTATTTATGTTTATGCCTTTTTGATTTTACTGTGAGGCTATCATATAATTATGAACAATAACCTCATGTATGGAGCATTGGCCATTTTTCTTTATGAAATAGTGGTAGATTTTGAACTGGGGAAGTTGGGCTTATAGTTTGGAAACTATTGGTGATTCTTTTTTTAAATCTAGGAGTATCTCATCTACTTCTAAGAAATGTACCCATGTCGGGGCGGAGCTGGCATGACGACGATACAGCATGCGATCTTGGAGGTCTGAGATCGCTGCTGATATCTTTGCTCCTGGACGGTCCTATCGGATCTAAACCATCCCGAAGAGATGGTGAAAGTGAAGAGCGCATCCTGTCGATCCCAGGGATACCGCAAAGTCCCTGGTAGATCCAGGAGAGGCTCTTCTTGCCAGCGGCAAAGAGACAGCCATTAAATCTGCTGAAGTTGGGACAGCTCCGAAACGAAAGAGAGCAGAAAGAGAGAGTGTGCCGGTTTGGTGAGAACTTTTTTTTTTTATTCTAAGATCTGAAAGGACACCCTAAGGAAAAGAAAGAATCTGTAAAAGTTTTGACAGAAGTGATTAAGCGGCGATTTTAAACAGGAATGTCAAAGTAATGTTTTGTTTTGTTTTTCTCATTGCTGGATCTTCTATATATGATCTTGTATTTTGAAACTGGACTGGTTTTTTCGTTTATATCTATTTTTTTCTTCTTCTTTTTGATTTTGTAATATTTTAGGCTAGAGGCTCCCTTTAGTTATTTCATTTTTTTAAATTTCTTTTTCTTTTTTATTAATTCTTATTATATCCTGCTCGGAAAAGGAGGGGGAAAGTGAGAGCAAAGAAACTTTGTAACACTGCCAACTAGAGGCTTGAAAATATTCTATTTCCCTGTGACCAGACAAAGCTGAGAAAGAAAGAACTGAGACTCTTTTTCAAGGACATTGCTATTTGATAAGATAGAGGGAAGAGCATGGGAGAGTGTTATTGCAGGTGCTCTTCTGGGTTTCTATCAACAGCTGGAGTCTGGTGTTGAAACGTAGAGGGAAAAAAGGTGATAATTTTTGGAGAAGAGAGTTATAATAAGAGCCTTGGATAATTAAACAAAGTGCAGTGTGCCCTTTTTACTTTTCCTAAGTTGTGCTATCCCTCCTCACCAGCTTTATTGTATTTTTTTTAATCTTTTTTTTTTTTTTGTAATAACTATTTGGGTTTTTGGCTTTGTTGGAGCTTGTCTTTGTTTTTCTTTTCTTTTTTTGGAAGTCCAATCTCTACGTTTGCTTTTTATTTTAAAGGGAAAGCCTTAAAAGCCTTTCCCCCCCCCTTTCTTGGTATTTCTGTTGTTTCATCTACCTTTCTGGTTTATTCTTATGCACTTTTTTCTATTTGAGACCTTTTAATTGGATTAAGGTGTTGAAGAACCTGAAGAATTTTTCCTTTTTTTTTCTTTATTCTTTTTTTCTTAAGTCTTTTTCTTTATCTAACTATTGATTGGATTAAGGTATACAAGAACCTGAAGAAATTTTGTCCTCCCTTTATTATTATTATTATTATTGGGCTTCTTTTTTCTACTATTTTTATTTTGAACTATAATTGGTTACTTCACAATTGGATTAAGGTTTAGAAGAACCTGAAGATTTTGAATTGCTTAAAATGAGTAGGAAATTTACAGCTCCTGGTTCTTCAACTTCTACTTCTTCCTCACCACCATCTGGAGGACAACATTCAATACAGACAATGTTAAAGCAAGAAAAAGAACAAGAAAAAGTGACTCTGCAGATGATTATACAAGGAATTCAAAATATTCAATCAAGATCAGAGAATATTGAAAAGAGAATAGAGAACATTGAACAAAGAACAGAGAACACTGAACAAAGAACAGAGAACATTGAACAAAGAACAGAGAACATTGAACAAAGAACAGGGAAAACCGATGAAAAAGTGGAGAACATCCAACAAATGATGTTGAAGTATGATGAGAGATTCCAAAAGATTGAAGAAGAAGATAAACAAAGAGACAAGAAGATTGGAGATATTGATAATAGATTAACGGTGGTTGAACAAGATAAAAGCGGTATGTTGAGATGGAAGATGGATAGATCAGAATTCTATCTTAGATTTCAAAACGTAGAGGAAGAAAAAGGACAAAACCTAGCTGAGATAATGATAGAAATACTGGCTGAAGCTTTGGAAATAACTCAAGAGAAGATGATGGACGGAATAGATGAGGTTTATTGAGTTTTCACAAGATATGCGATGAGAAATAGCTTACCAAGAGAAGTTCACATTAGATTTACAAAGAAAGCCATTAAAACGCAAATATTGCAAGTGGCAAAAGAGAAAACATTGAAATACAAAGACAAGGAGATTGTGGTCTTGAAACAAATACCCAGAAGAGAGAGAGATGAGAAGAGAATACCGATTCCTGACTAAAATGCTACTTAAAAAAGAGGTGAATTATAGATGGCTGATTCCAGAAGATTTAATGTTCACATGGCAAGAACAGAGACATAGAATTAAATCAGTTGAGAAAGCGGAATTATTTTATACAGAATTTTTTGGAAGGAAAGAGGAAGAGACAGAAAAAGAGATCTCACTAATTGAATTCCAAGAGGACTGCCAAATGACGACTGAAAAAGAAGAAGGTGCAGTAGGTGGAAAGGTGGAAGCCAAAGAACAATGTGAACTAAGATCTACGAGAGCTGCTAAACCTAACTATAAAATATAACCATGGAAGAGAAAAAATTGATTACAATTAATATAAATGGACTTAACTCAGCCATTAAAAGAAGGAAAACCTTTCATAAATTAGATAAATTAAAATTTGATATAATTTGCCTAAAAGAAGAACATATTAAAAAACAATATGAACAATTGTTGGTACAGCCAAAATTAGAGAAAATATTTACTTCCTTGACCCAATGTAAGAAAAGAGGAGTGGTTATTAAAGAGGCCGCCCCAGCAAAATTGATCTATACCGATGATGATGGAAGAATACTAATGGTGGAAATAATGGACAATAATACGAAAACACTCCTGATTGCAATCTTTGCTCCAAATGACAAACAAGAAGAATTCTACAAAAAATTACATATGAAAATAATTGAACTGGACTATGCTAATATAGTTATGATGGGAGATTTTAATGGAATTGTAGACAATAAATTGGACCATACAGCACAGAAAACAATAAACCAAAACAGAAAGACTCTCCCTAAATCTTTTTTTTAAATGGTAGATGAAATAAACTTAAAAGATACATGGAGAGAAAGAAATGCTAAAACTAAACAATACACCTTCTATTCAAATAGACACTTATCATGGTCCAGAATAGATTTGATATGGATGTCAACAGAATTAATATCTAACATTCAAGAAATAAATATTGAAACAAGTACTTGGGCAGATCACAATCCAATGACAATTAAATGGAAAGGACAAAAAAGAAGATCTAGATGGACGTTAAATAATACTATTTTAAAGGAAAAAGACTTCACACAGTGGATGGAGAAAGAATTGGCTTTTTTCTTTAGAGAAAACAAAAAAGAAGATACATCAATTCAGAATGTATGGGATACAAAGAAAGCATATGTTAGAGGCTTGATAATAGACTATACAAGGAAAAGGAATACTATGAAAAGGCTAGCCTCTAAGGCCCTAGAGGATGAGCATAAAAGACTTGAAAAAGAGCTACAGAAAATGCCACAGAAAAAGGACATCAAGCTAAAAATGGATATAATTAAACACAAAATGGGTCAAATATAAAAAGAAGAATTAGCACAGAAAATTAGAGGTGCTAAACAGAACTACTTTGAAGACGCAAACAAACCAGGTAGATGGTTAGCATACAAATTGAGAAAGGAGAAAGAATCAAGGAAAATATTGCAATTAATAGATGACCAACGCCAAGTTTGCCATGGTAGCAAAGAGAAGAAGGAAATCATTCGAGACTTCTATGGGAAATTATATATGCAAGAGAATATTGATGAGGAAAGAGTTAAGCAGTACTTACAGAATGCTAATTTACCTCAGATACATAAAGAGACTGATAAAATGTTAGAAAGCAATATAACGATGATGGAGTTAACTGAGGCACCAGGCCCAGATGGACTTCCGGCAGAATTTTATAAAACATTACAAGAATCGTTGAATCTTCCATTGCTAGAAGTTATGAATGAAGTTATTTTAAAGAAGAAGATACCTAAATCATGGTCAGAAGCCTACATTACACTTATTCCAAAAGAGGAGGCCGACCCATTACAAATTAAGAACTATAGACCCATTTCTCTACTAAATGCAGATTATAAAATCTTTGCTTCAATATTGGCAGAAAGACTTAAAAAATATTTAAATAATCTTATCCATCCTGATCAAAATGGATTTCTGCCAAAGAGACAAATTAAAGACAATATGAGAGCAATTTTGGACACCTTTGAATACTACGAGGCACATCCTGAAAAACAAATGGCTCTGATATTTCTAGATGCACAGAAGGCATTTGATAATGTGAATTGGTGATTCATGTTATTACTGTTGGAACAGATGGGTTTTGCTAGAAAATTTATTCAAGCAATAGAAGCAAACGGCAAAGGTAATGATAGAGGGAGAACTGACAGACTCTATTAATATAAGAAAAGGAACAAGACAAGGGTGCCCACTATCACCTTTGTTGTTTGTGTTAACTTTGGAAGTGTTAAACAGAAATATTAGAGATGAAAAGAATATAAAAGGAATGAAAATCAAAAAGGAAGAATGTAAGCTGCAAGCATTTGCGGATGATCTGGTTTTCATCTTAGAAGACCCTTTAGAAACAGCATCAAAATTGATAGAAAAGATAGAGACATATGGCAAGGTGGCTGGTTTGAAAATAAATAAAGATAAGACAAAGATTTTGACAAAGAATATGTTATTAAGACAAAAGGAAGAACTGGCAGACCTATTGAAAATTCAGGTCACAAATAAGATCAAGTACTTGGGGATATATTTGACAGCAAGAGATGTAGTACATTAAAAGAGAATAATTATATTAAACTTAAACAGCAGATAGCGCTAGATTTTACGAAATGGGAAAACTTACAACTGTCACTAATAGGGAGAATTTCAACAATCAAGATGAATATATTACCCAGAATTTTATATTTGTTTCAAACAATTCCAGTTAGGCTCGGAAAAGACTACTTTGAAGATTTAAATAAAATTGTGTTGAAATATATATGGCAAGGTAAGAAAGCGAGAATAAAGTTAAAACTTTTGCAAGATGCTAGAATTAGAGGAGGATTTGGTTTGCCCAATTGGGAGTTGTACTACCAAGCTACAAATCTGATGTGGGTTAAGGAATGGATAACACTAAGAAATACTAGATTGTTGACATTAGAAGGACATGATTTGTTGTTGGGGTGGCATGCTTTTTTATGGTACAAAGGAACTAAAACACAGGGGTATTTTAGAAGACATTATATACGGGAGTCTCTGTGGTTAAACTGGGAGAAGATTAAAAGACAATGTTATTTGAAAATTCCAGTCTGGTTATCGACTATTGAAGCATTTTCGTATCCTATAATATACAAAAAGGAACAAACAGTTAGATATGGTGAAATATTGAATGAAAAGGGTGAACTTAAATCTATGCAAAAACTAGAGGAACAAGGTATAAAGATGAATTGGTTTTCATATGCGCAAATACATTCAAGGTATGATAAAGATTCTAAAACAGAAGGTTTCTATGATAAACTGACTGACTTAGATAAGATTTTGACAGGTACTGATGAAAAGGTGATTAAAAATTTGTATGGATATTTATTAGAAATTAAACTAGAAGAAGAACAAGTTAAAGAAACTATGATTGCTTGGGGGAAGAATTTTGGATATGGGATTGATTTAGAGAAATGGCAAAAATTGTGGTCTCAAAATTATAAAATGACAATGTCAACAGCATATAAAGAAAATTTGTATAAGATGTTTTACAGGTGGCATTTTCCCCCGACAAGAATAGCAAGAATGTTCAAGAATAAATCCGAAAAATGTTGGAAATGTCATCAGACACCTGGCTCATATTACCATATGTGGTGGACTTGTGCAGATGCTAAAAAATACTGGACTAAAATCCACATGTGGTTGGAAAAAATGGCAAAAAAACATATAGACTTGAAACCAGAGATATTTTTATTGGGAATTTTACCTGAAATATATAGTAAAGACTTGAAATACCTGATTGTAAATGTATTAACAGCGGCTACGATTGTAGTTGCTAAAAACTGGAAAAATGAGAAAATACCATCGCAGGAGGAAATCATTAAGAAAATATTGGAATGTGCTGAAATGAGTAGATTGACATTTGAAATTAGAGAACAAGAGGATAAACAATTTTATAAAATTTGGGATCTTTTCTATCAATGGTTAGACAATAAAGTACGGTAATGAATTATGTAGACTTTTAGAAAATAATAAATATACAAAGATGTACTTCTTTCTTATTATATCTACAAAATGATTTTAGGATAGATTTGGGATGGTAACATGAACTGTTATAAGATCTAAGTAAATTATGGTTATCTTGTAAAACATGAATGAATAAAAGTATAGTCAAATGATTGATTAATAATGATACTAAAGTATTTAATTTTTGATTGACAATATGAGATTATATGTAATGTAATTGTAATTGAAGACTACGAAATGGAAGCACAAAACAATTTGTAAACCAACCGGCACACTGTATGTACACCCATGGAAGATAGCTTGATGTTTTTATGTTTTGTTTGTTTATGTTTGTTTTTAAAAACCAATAAATTTTTTTAAAAAATGTACCCATGTCACCAGGCAATCATTCTCCAGTCTCAAGGCCTTGGCCTTGGCTCCTGATTTAACACCGAGACAAAGAAATACAAGATCCTGTGTCCCCTGGGAGGAAATTACAGCAGGAACTTCACTTGCCATGCCCTCCTCCAGGTGAATGAGAAAATTGGCAATGAATTAAAAATTCATTAAAAATGCAATTATTATTTTTTAAAAAAAGCTTCCTATGAGGAAATTAACAAAAGTCAATCATTAAAGCATATAATTTTAAGTCATAAAGACACATGAGAGAAGTGGACAGACTCCTATCATACAGAGTCTTCCTCCTCCTTCTTCTTAAAGATTAAACATGAGAGCACCCACTTCTTGAACCACAATTCCAATGTCCACATGCTTAAAGGAACATCCTGTTAGAAATCATATTTGTGTAGGTATTCATATGTAAACACGACCTCTGACCCAGAAATTCCTGAAGACAAAACATTAGAAGACAAAGAAATCTCTAAAGTTATGGAATGAATTATGGTTGTGACCAGAGGTTCCACCATATCTAACCAAGTGCAGTGTCAATGTACTGAGGTAGGTATGTACCTCAATTGCTTCCTACCGTTTTGCTGACTTCAAAGATTCCTCCATGGAAAGGGGATAGGTATGCCTCCTCACTATTTGGCATTTTTTCTCTTCTTGGATTCATTCAACCAACAAGACATCCAACAAGACGCTACAAGAATCATTGAGCATTCCATTGCTAGAAGTCATGAATGAAGCTATGTCAAAGAAGATGATACCTAAAACATGGTCAGAGGCTTATATTACACTTATTCCAAAAGAAGAGGCTGATCCACTGCAAATTAAGAACTATAGACCTATTTCCTTACTAAATGCAGACTATAAAATCTTTGCTTCAATCTTAGCAGAAAGACTTAAAAAATATCTAAATAATTTTATTCATCCAGATCAAAATGGATTTCTGCCAAAGAGACAAATTAAAGACAATATGAGAGTAATCCTGGATACTTTGGAATATTATGAGGCACATCCTGAAAAGCAAATGGCTTTGATATTCCTAGATGCCCAAAAGGCATTTGATAATGTGAACTCGAGATTTATGTTATTACTATTGGAACAGATGGGCTTTGCCAGAAAATTTATTCAAGCAATAGAAGCCATATATCATAAGCAAATGGCGAAGGTAATGATAGAGGGAGAATTCACAGATTTTATTAATATAAGAAAAGGTACAAGACAAGGATGCCCCCTATCACCTTTGCTATTTGTATTGACTTTGGAAGTGTTGAATAGAAATATTAGAGATGATAAAAGCATAAAAGGAATGAAAATTAAAAAGGAAGAATTTAAACTGCAAGCCTTTGCGGATGATTTAGCCTTTATTTTGGAAGACCCTTTAGAAACAGCTCCAAAACTATTGGAAAAGATAGAGGCATATGGTGAGGTGGCTGGTCTGAAAATAAATAAAGATAAAACAAAGATTTTGACAAAGAATATGTTACTAAGACAAAGAGAAGAACTGGCAGACCTATTGAAAATTCAAGTCACGAACAAGGTCAAGTATCTGGGGATATATTTGACATCAAGATGTAGTACATTAAAAGAGAATAATTATATTAAACTTAAACAACAGATAGCCTTAGATTTGAAGAAATGGGAAAATCTACAATTGTCATTAATAGGGAGAATCTCAACAATCAAGATGAATATCTTACCCAGAATCTTATATTTGTTTCAAACAACCAATTAGGCTCGGAAAAGACTATTTTGAAGACTTAAATAAAATTGTGTTGAAGTATATATGGCAAGGTAAGAAAGCGAGAATAAAGCTAAAACTTTTTCAAGATGCTAGAATTAGAGGAGGTTTTGGTTTGCCTAATTGGGAGTTGTACTATCAAGCTGCAAATTTGATGTGGGCCAAGGAATGGATAACATTAAGAAAGACCAGATTGTTGACATTAGAAGGTCATGATTTGCTGTTGGGTTGGCATGCCTTTTTATGGTATAAGGGAACTAAAACACAGGGTTATTTTAGAAGACATTATATACGGGAGTCTTTGTGGCTAAATTGGGAGAAGATCAAAAGACAATGTTATTTGAAAATTCCAGTTTGGTTATCGACCATTGAAGCATTTTCCTATCCTATAATTTATAAGAAGGAACAAACAGTTAGATATGGTGAAATACTGAATGAAAAGGGTGAACTTAAATCTATGCAAAAACTAGAGGAACAAGGTATAAAGATGAATTGGTTTTCATATGCGCAAATGCATTCAAGGTATGATGAAGATTCTAAAACAGAGGGATTTTATGATAAACTGACTGATCTAGATAAGATTTTGACAGGTACTGATGAAAAGGTGATTAAAAAATTATACGGTTATTTACTGGGAATTAAACTAGAGGAAGAACAAGTTAAAGAAACTATGATTGCTTGGGGGAAGAATTTTGGATATGGGATTGATTTAGAGAAATGGCAAAAATTGTGGTCTCAAAATTATAAAATGACAATGTCAATAGCTTATAAAGAAAATTTGTATAAGATGTTTTACAGGTGGCACTTTTCCCTGACAAGAATAGCAAGAATGTTCAAGAATAAATCTGAAAAATGCTGGAAATGTCATCAGATACCTGGCTCATATTACCATATGTGGTGGACTTGTGAGGACGCTAGAAAATACTGGACTAAAATTCGCATGTGGTTGGAAAAAATGACAAAGAAACACATAGATTTGAAACCAGAGATCTTTTTATTGGGAATCTTACCTGATACATACAGTAAAGACTTGAAATATCTGATTGTAAATGTATTAACAGCGGCTAGGATTGTATTTGCTAAAAATTGGAAAAATGAGAAAATACCATAGCATGAAGAAATTATTAAGAAAATATTGGAATGTGCTGAAATGAGTAGATTGACATTTGAAATTAGAGAACAAGAGGATAAGCAATTCTATAAAATTTGGGACCTTTTCTATCAATGATTGGATGATAAAATATAATAGAATATTTAGAATTTTAGATAATAATGAATATATAAAAAGATATTTTTTCTTTTCTTTGTTATTTGATATCATATCTATAAAATGTTTTTAGGATAGATTTGGTATGACTATATGATTTGTTATAAAATAAACTAAGTAAATTATAGTTATCTCGTAAAGTATGAATGAATAAAATTATAGTCAAATGATTGTTTAATAGTGATACTAGGATATACAATTTTTGATTGATAATATGTGTTATTATGTAACGTAACTGTAATTGAGACTACGAAATGAATGCACAAAAACTGGTAAACCAACCGACACACTGTTTGTATATATTTAAGAAAGAAAGCTGATGTTTTTATGTTTTGTTTGTTTTGTTTGTTTTTAAAAACTAATAAAATTGTTTTCAAAAAAAAAAGAAAAGACATCCAACAAGACAGACACAGACTTCAGAGAGTAATTAGGACTGCAGAAAAAACAATTACTATCAACCTGCCTTCCACTGAGGACCTGTATACTGCACAAGTCAAAACGAGGCTGTGAAAATATTTACTAACCACTCACATCCTGGACATAAACTGTTTCAACTCCTACCCCCAAAATGACGCTATAGAGCACCAGAACAACTAGACACAAGGACAATTTTTCCCCGAACGCCTGCTAAACAAATAATTCCCTTAACACTGTCAAACTATTTACTAAGTCTGCATGACTATTACTATTAATCCTCCCATCCTTCCTTTCACCCATCTCCTCCCACTTATGACTGTATGTCTGTAACTTTGTTGCTTGTATCCTAATGATTTTTGACTGTTTCCTGGTATGATTTGATTGCTTATTGTAACCTATGACTATTATTAAGTGTCGTACCTGATGATTGTGGTCTCTTGATGAATGTATCTTTTCTTTTATGTACAGCGAGAGCATTTGTACCAAGACAAATTCCTTGTGTGTCCAATCTCACTTGACCAATAAAGAATTCTAGTATTTTAGTATTTGATTTGTCAATCGCTTACAAGATATAGGTATAAGAATAAATATAGTTTTGAATACATGAGATAGATACTTATAAGAATTTTATTCTATTCTATTCTATTTACATCATAATTGCTTTAATTCTATTACAATGCTGTCCATTTTGTCATGTTAATTAAGATGATACATAAATTATTAATACATAACAACTATAAATACACAAATCACATGGTGAAATTTGCTTAAATGCTAAGAAGAGGAAGAGGTCCACACTGAGTTAAGTACTGATAACTTTTTCTGGCTCAAGATAAATGACTATCATGGAAATAAAAAAGCAAATAATAGCCAAATTGGACACCACAGTGTAAACATCAGAAAAATGAAATGGATTCATTTGTGGGTTTAAACTGATCTACAAAAATGATATAGATTTATTATTAGGAGGCTGGAAGCTAAAACTGTAAAGAATGGTTGTTGGAATTGGATATGTCTAGTTTAATGAAAAATGGTGTAGGCGAGACATGATAGCAATGTTCCAATATCTAAGGGGTTGCCATAAAGAAGAGGGGGTCAGCTTATTCTCCAAAGCACCTGAAGGCAGGACAAGAAGAAATGGATGGAAACTAATCAAGGAGAGAAGCAACCTAGAACTAAGGAGAAATTTCCTGACAGAACAATTAATCAGTGGAACAACTTGCCTCCAGAAGTTATGGATGCTCCAACACTGGAAGTTTAAAGAAAAGATTAGACAAGCATTTGTCTGAAATGGTATAGGGCAGGGGTGTTAAACTGTATTTCTTCGAGGGTTGGATCAGCACAGAGGTGGGATGCTACCGGTTCGGCCCAGTTCTATAGAACCAGTAGCTGCGAAGAACAGCTGACAACGAACCAGTTTGGTGTTTGGCTCACCCGCCTGTCCGGGCTCTACGCTGTCTTTTATTCCCTGCTTTTCCCTCCTCAGCTGCTTTGCGCAGCATAACTGAGGTTGAAAAAGCAGGAAACAAGAGGATTTTCAAACGCTGCGCACCGGAGCACAGTGCTTGTCAGCTGTCCTGGCAGCACAGCTGATGATTTCTTGCAAACATTGCACACACACGTGTTATGATTGTCTGCAGTTCGGAGAACTGGCAAATCGCTCGACTGGCTGGCCCCTCCCTGCCCCGCCCACTCACTCCTTACCTGGCATGCAAGCCATCCAACCTGCCTGCTTTGGTAAGTTGCTATTTTTCCTTTTTGTTTCCCAACCATCAGCTGTTCTGCTCTGCCAGGAGATTTAGATTAGCTAGAAAGCAGGAAATCCTTAGATTTCTTGCTTTCTAGCTAATCTAAAAGCAGAGCCGAACCTTCCTTAGGACTGAAGCTTCTCCTTTTCAGTGCAGACTCAGGTAGCCGATTGCAGATAGATAGATCTCTGACTGAATCTGTGATTCTGTGAGCAACTCAATTTGCCTGCCTGCTTTGAGGAAAAAGTTGCTCTTTTTTATATAAAAAAATCAACATTTACATACATGGTGTGTTGTGAGTTAATTTTATGAGTTTGATTGGTAACAGATTTTATGAGTTTGCTTGCAAGCAAATTTTTTGTGACAGACTCAGGTAGCCGATTGCAGATAGATAGATCTGTAAGTGAATCAGTGATTCTGTGAGCAACTCAATCTGCCTGCCTGCTTTGCCTGCTTTTGGGTAAAAGTTGCTCTTTTTTATTAAAAAAATCAATATTTACCTAAATATTTATAATATTTACATACAAGCCATGCCCAGCCAGTCACATGACCACCAAGCCACACCCACAAATTAGGCCACACCCACAGAACCGGTTGCTAAGAAATTTGCATCCCACCCCTGGATCAGCGTTGTAGTTATCCTCTGAGGGCTGGCAGATGGGGCGGAAGATAGGATAGATGCCTCCTGCCGCACTCTGCCACCTAAAATGGGCCATGGGGGGACCATGTGCACCCCCGATGTCCCATTTTCACTGGCAGAAGCACCGTGGGCCAGTCCTTTGCTATTTCTAGGCTAGCCCTGGGGGCCAGATCTAAGCACCCCGCGGGCTGGACCCGGCCCACGGGCCTTGAGTTTGACACCCCTGGTATAGGTTTTCCTGCCTGAGCAGGGGGTTGGACTAGAAGACCTCCAAGGTCCCTTCTAACTATTCTATTCTATTCTATTATTCTATTCTTTGCTGACATTACAAGTTACAGGATGCTCTGATATTAAAAAGTATTGTAAAAGAAAATATCATAGGAAAATGGAACACTGCTTTCCGAAACTGTCATTCCTGACCTTCCCATTCTCAAAGTAGTGAAACCACTTTCTGACAAATTAGCATTCTAGAAAGCAAAAAAGAATGATTTAACAATGGGTTGGTTTGTTTTCTTCTGATGTCATGGCTAGCAGAGAGAGGAGACCGCTGTGATGAGAAGGCACTGGAGCTGAGATATCCACAGATGAAGGGGCATCTCACAAAGAATTAGTCATGAGACCTGGGTTGTTGCCTGCTGAGTGGTTTGCACAGAGATAGAGAGGAACATAGCAAGAAATGCACAAAAAGTATTAAAAGCAAGTAAAGTAAGAAAAATAGCAATGCTAATGCTTCACTAAGCAAACCACTTAGTGACTGTATGCATTTTTTTGAAAGGTAAATTACTTCAAAAGTAGCTGAACTCTGCATTTTTCTTCTTTGGAAAGTTTGTAGAGCAATGCTTGTAATGACTTAAAATGTCACTGCAGATGTGTCTTCTGAATAAGCCGTTCCCTCTGGCTTACTTACATTACACAGCAGTGCACTCTTTGCCTGTAAGCATGTACGAACCTCTCTGGCAGTTCAAATTCAAGTCACTTCTTTTTGATCTTAATGATTGGGCTATTAATGGATAATGATTGAAAGCTGTAGACTTTTTCTCCAAATAATCATTTTCTTGGAGCAAGATGCAACTCCTGAATGTGTCACCGTTGGTTAGTCTTATTTGATATTACAGTAAAGCAGTTAGATGCTTTGTCTGTTTTAGACATAATCAGTAGAAGTGTTTTTACTTCAACTGTGATCAAATTAGCAAAGCTGAACTAATAAGAAGCAAACGGACTGTTTCCGCGAACTGTTTATTTATTGCTGAGACATTAAAAAAATATGTTTCCTAGTAATTAGTACATATCAGCCTATTGCAATATGTAACAGTACTGTTGCGCATCTTGTTCCTGAATTTGTTCTTCCTGTATTTATAACAAGCTTATTTTTTAACTACTTAATCAAAGCTGTTATCATCCGCAGGGATCTTTCGTGTGTGGGGTGCTGGTGCAATCTTGACTCCTGGGCAATTGCCTGGACAAGTTCCTGCAGTTTTCTTGCCAAAGTTTTTCTGAACTGATTTGACATTGTCCCCTTCCTAGGGCTGAGACAGAGTAACTGGGCCAAGGTCAGGTAGCTGGCTTTGTGCCTAATACGGGTCTAGAACACACTGCATTTTGGTTTCTAGCCTGGTATCTACAACAGAGGTCTCCAAACTTGACAACTTTAAGACTTGTGGACTTCAACTCCCAGAATTCCAATTCCAATTCTGGGAGTTGAAGTCCACAAGTCTTAAAAGTTGCCAAGTTTGGAGACCCCCCTGATCTAGATTACACAGCAAACTGGTTTGTTTTCTAATTACTAATTTAATTACGTCGCTTCATTGAAAACCATGCTATCCTGATTTTCTTCACAAATCGGGGCTCCAACAGAATTTGAAAAATCTGAAATGGAGGGTGAAGACACCCCATGTGTAAGATCTGCATTTGAAGCTGATATTTGAACCCAACGCATTGCCAAATCTAGACCTGTTACAGCACCTGAATATTACTTCGCATATGATTGCCAGGCTATCAAAACTTTATACTCACCCAGTTATTTGGAGGAGTGGTGATCCCATTGACATGAGCACAGTCATGCCAGATGTAATAATCTGTATATTTTCCAGTCCGATTCCGACTAAGTTGAAACCACTTGTGCTTGTCACTAGTATGATTGGGGATTAGGTCCATTATCACTTTTAGACCTTTCAATTCAAAGATGCAAAGAATTGTACGTCAAAGAGCCGAACAATATACACATGCACTGTGATTTTAAAAGCATAGGTGCATAATAGCAAATTGAGATCAACAATTATACATGTGTGCTGCAGAGATTACTGAAACAACCCATGTGAAGGACCTGAAGAAATTTGAGATTAGAAATAAGGCTAAATGGTAAATGGTGTAAAAATTGTAAGCATCCCTCTCAAAAGTATTTGTTATGGTACTAGTCCTGGGGAGAACTGGAATTAATTATAATTAATTCTTGCAGTTTAACATGCTAATACAATAGGCCTTTCATTACTCCACCCTTCTGCAAAAAAAGATTTTTTAGAATGGCAGAATGTGGGCACTGCAAATATTTTTTTTAAAATATGGTTAAGGCAGATAATAATCTTTATGCCAATAGGAGCCTTTCCTACTCACAATATGGGCTTTTTGCATCCAATCCTATATCATAAGTTATAGTGTTGATCAAATCTTGGCTGATCTTGAAAAAGCGAAGCAAGACTGAAGCTGGATAATATTTAAATGGGAGAAAACCCTTAATGTTGCCTAAAACTGGGAAAAGAGCATCGCTTCTGCATTTTTGCTAAAAATATTACATGGACCTGTGCATGAACTTGACCGAAGAGAATCTTTACCTTTTCCCTTCACAGAAAAACAACATCAAAAATTGCTCAGGTTGAACTCTAAACTGTTTAAACAATAAAGAAGTCTCCTCTGAGTCAAACTCTATGCCTAATGATCATATGAACACATCCATGAAATGTTATGGAAATGATTTGCTACTTAAAAGTAAAACTTTTCACTCTTCGCATTCCAAGTTATTTTTCCAAGCACTAATTGAATGGAACCCAGTTTAGGATTTTTGAAGTGAGGCAAGACGAACCGAGTGTAGTCAACTTTACATACAGTTAGGTGTAAAAGAATAGAAAATGGTACTTCTTTCTTAACAAAAAAGCCAACCTTTATCATGGATTGCTGCAACCAGATCTTCAAAATCCTTCATGCTTCCAAAGACTGGATCTATGTCTTGAAAATCCTCTATTCCATATCCAGAGTCTTTTATAGCTGATTTATAAAAAGATGTGATCCAGACTGTTTTTATATTAAGATACTGTATATGATCTAGTTTTTCCTGGATACCTAATGAAAACAAAAGTGGAACAATACTGTAAATATCAAGTCAAAAATCTTCTAAAAAACTGAATCATTACTGATGGAAGATGCAATTAGACTAGGAATTAGATTCTCAGATTGTGTCATGGCTTACAGAACACTAAATAACCTCTATTGTTTGGTTACATTCATACATCAAACCACAAAGTAACCACATTTCAGTTTAACATGTATGAAGTTAGTATTGTTCTTACTACTACTTAATTCTGAAAATAAATTATAATAACAAAAATAATTCTGTAAGGAAAGAAGATGTAACAGTGGTTCAGATTGCTTAGAAATACTGAATGGAAAAGTTAAAACAACTTGAGGAAACCACCCCTGCCAATTTCTATAGTGGTGGTACTGATCAATATTTACCAGCAGCTGTTTTTACTGTAATCCACCTTGCATTGTCAAGTGAACTAAGTTGAAAGAGATTCTTAAAGGATATCGCACCTTCTCAATGTTCTCTAGTGAAATGTGGCAATAGATACTACACTGTGTCATTACTTCAGGTTCTTTGAGCCTTCCCATACTCTGCCTATATATCTCACCCACTGTTATATATTGCTTTGGGTTATTTTCCTCTGCACACTTACATAAAATGTAAGATTAATCTTAAGGTAATTGACTTATTCTAGCACTAACTGACATTTGTTTACTGGATATGAACTGAAACAAGAAGTGGGATGCCCTAAATGCTCAAGGGATTAGTGCAACATTACACAATAGGCAACTTCAAGATATTGCTGAGCCACAACTCCCAGCACCTTCCAAGGGTTTTGGCCAGTAATGAAGGATGCTGGGAAATACAGTTCTGTAATGGAGAAACCTATGTTTTGAACACATGACCTGTAAGATTTCTATACTGTTTTCAAGCTAGCTGTCAGGGTTCCAAGTAATAGACCCATAGCACTTGAGAATCTGAAAATTACTTGGTTATCAATCTTAAGACAAATATTTTTTAAAAGTATTTCCAATTAACTTTTATTTGAAAGCAAGAATGCACAACTTTCCTGCGCTGAGATCCATATTTAGTTTTCAGATGTTTTGGTGGAAGTTGCTTTTCACAAAATTAACAGATGGGCCCCAGACAAAAAATTAATTTGATTTCATTTCATTTACATTTGTATTGAATTAGCATTAAATACAAGGACTGTGCTCCTGTTACATGCTAGTAATTTCCCCCTTCTCATCATAAAACTTACAATTTGATAATAAACTTGGGAATCTTTGGAATCACCCTCAAGCCTTTGGGAGGCTTTGGACCTTTCTTTTAAAGGCACCGTTTTGAGCAAAATTTCTTACGATAGAACTTCTTTCCCTCTCCAAATAGGGAATTTGACTAGATCGTCAGACAAAAAGAGCTTTAAAACTCAGTTCCTTTTAAAAACTTACAATATGGCAAGGCTGCCATCCCTCAAACAGTTTGGATGTACCCACCTCTGAGATCACCATTCCCATCTTTGTCACTGTCTTTAAATGACCGTGGATAGATCTGATAAATGGAGCTGGCTTGCCACCAATGAAGGCATTTGGGGGACATGGCAATAATTGTGACCGTAGCTGCCACAAGCACCAGTGAAGCTGCAATGATCAACCAGAAGAGTATTTCTCTGGTAATCCTGTAGCGTGCCTGTGTGGAGTACTGAAGGAGCACCTCCTTGGGCATTCCTGCGTAAGGCTGCGGAGTTAATCCTTCCTGTGCTTCTGCTTCCATGATGTGAGGACCAGCCTTTGGTGACCTTTCCTCAGCTGCTTCTTTGAGATCTAGCTCCTCACCCTGAAGAAAGGCACTGTTGTCCAAGCCTTCTTTCCCTTTCAGCTCAAGACAGATGACTGTATTTTCTTCAGCCATTCCTTTTGTTCAGGGCTGCCTCCTCTAGTCTCCTGCAGCTGAGAAGTGGGTTGAATACCTTCAATCAGTGAAGTACATTCTTGTCATTTGTCCCTGGTTTATAAATAAACCTGACCAACCAGTCCAAAGTCTGACTAAGATTAAAGAGCATCAAGTGCTCCAACTCCTTTGAACAAAAGTCTTTTCTTTATAGCCTGGTAAAATGTTGCAAGAGAACAAAGATCTAAATGGACTTCAAAGGAAAAAAATTGCAGGGTTTCAGAAAAGGTGATAGTTTTTCTTTTCAGAAATGGATCTTTGCCCCTTAACCCTTTGATGTTGGGAAGATGTTCCATAGGCAAGTTTCCTGCCATGGCAGTAACATCATGTTAATCCATTGAAAGTGCAACTGAATTTAAAAGGCTACTTTATTTTTTTAATTTTTAATTTATTTTTTATATATATAATAAATCCATTCCATTTCAACCAAGGCTACTTAATTTTTAACTACTAGATGACTGAATTTATTTATAAATTTATAAGGCTGCCCAGTTCAAAATGACCCTGGGTGGTCAACACAAGATTAGGTAATGTAACGTCTTACGTTAAAATTAGACTAAACACCTAAAAGGAGATAAAGTTGGCACAAAGTCAAAGCTGATTTACTTCACTGAAACTAATGAAGATTTTTTTAAAAAATCCATTAATTAAAAAATCCATTTTTATTAATCCATTTTCAAACTAACATACATAAATAAAAAAACCACAAACAATCACCAAAGGGAAGGAAAAAACATTACAATTAAACACATGAAGAAAAGAACAATGAATCTGTAAATACAGCTACATCCCAAGTTCACCTGATTTTGTAAATCTTTAAAAAGAAAAATCTAAAATTTCAGTTTTCACCAAGCCTGTCCAAGATATTTTTCCCCAAAGGGAAAAATAATATGTAAACAAGATGGCAAATCTGATCAACAATAAAACTTGCAAGGGGAATCAAGAATCAAGTCTTCCAGGCTTTCTAAAGGCTGTTAGGCTGGGAATCACCCAGATCTTTTGAAGAACTTCACTCCAGAGGACAGACAGGCACACCGCTGTGCAGACTGCAACAGTTGTAATCGCCCTTCAACCTTTCATACTTCCTATATTCAGTTTCTTATCTTGAATCCATAAACAGCTGCACGTAAATAGTAATGTGCATTCAGATTTGCAGAAAAATGTATTGGTTGTGTCAGTTTTTGTTCATTCAGGAATTCACTGAAACATAGAATTTGTCCAGGGATGCCTAAACCTTTGACACAAGCAACTTTTGCAGCCAGGTTTGGAAAGGAACACAGAAATCGTGACTACTAGCCTGTAAATTCTTTGTCCGTCATAATAGAGTCCTATATGTGCATCACCGTATTGATGTACATTGAACTTTTGTTGTTATATTCAGGAACCTGCCATATCTGGGGCATAGATTTGAGTTAATTTGATTATTACACGAGTTGGTTAACCTGCACTATGTCTGTTACATTGACAGTATTAGATACATAACAGCAACTAACTCCATTATGGCTACAGTACTTGATTTAAATACACAAAAAAGTGGATCCAATTAAACAATATTTGTTTTTACTTTTTCCCCTCCAAGTTGTCTCTCCCTATGAAACTATGTCTTCTTCCAGCAGCTTTTCCACTTGCTCTAGATTTGGTTGGCTCACTTGGCTTATACCTTTAAGATTTAAGTCCGCAAGAGATATTATTACAATCACTAAAAATGGAGACAACCATATTTTATGCTATTTTGGTGACAGTATGTTTGTTTGTATGTGTATGTAACTATCATTTAAAATTTTCTGAATCTTCATTTATGAATTATACTTATAATTGGGGAAATCAACTAAGGACTCCTGGCATATTATAATAGTACAAAAAAACACACCATCTATAAGACTAAATATAAAAAAATTAAAATGTCTTCTGTAAAAATAAGATGTTATATTCCAGCTGTAACAGTCATAAATCCCCAACATAATCCAAGCAAGAATAGTTAACATCAATAAATAAGTATCTAAAATAAAACAATGGTGACAATTATATATTCAATACTTTTTGGAAAAGCTCCATCTTTTCTGGAACACCATAACTGAAGGAGCAGGTCTAGTTTCTTGGGGGAGATGATTCCATACAGCTGGGAAGGCAAGGGAGAAACTGTCTCTTGGCTTCAGTTCACTTTTCTAGCAAAAGTAAACCAAACAGATTTTAGCTTCCAACTGGAGTGTCCATAAGATCTCCTACATTACAGAAAATGTCCACATTTTATATAAATACAACTGCTAAATTAAAAAAAATGGGTTTTTGAGTTCATTCTTGATTTTGAGCTTCATTGTATTTCTTCCCTAATCCCTTAAAACTTGTCATGAGCAACAAAACAAAATCACCAGAAATAAAGGGCTTTTGTTCGCATGTTGAACATACAGATTTCTTGGAGTTAAAAAAGAAACCCAACTAAGTAGGTCTGATGCAGCAAAGGTCTTTTATTCATCTTGGCCTGACCAGGGTTCCATAAAACGGGATTCAAGAGCCAGTAGTTTGGACATTTGTGACAAGGATTGTAGCTGGTTTGTGTAATGAAATGTCTGCAAGAAAATAATGAAGCTCAAAGAGCACCGAGGACCCTCGATTTCTAAATCAGTTTTACAGAATAGTGTTTGCATGGAGAAGATACCTGGCACCTACAATTGGAAAGATCATTGTAGCAAGAATTGAAGAGCTTTGCTTGGCATTCCAGACAGCTGTGGTTGTGTTTGCCCTTGGTTAAACTTATCCATGGTTGTTTAAGACAATTTCTTATATTCACACTGATTCCCTGAACCATAAACTAACCAAACGGGTTGACAAGCCGAAATAGAATTGATTGGTTTTTAGTTGGTTAACTCGGATAGATGGACCGATTGGAAGCTACACCTATCTCATCTTATCTATGGACTTTTGGCTCCCTGCCAGCCTGCACTGTTGACCAAGTTGACCTTCAATGACTTCTTGGTCTTGCTGCTGAAGAGATGTGCCTAGCCTGGCTGCTGGGCTGGGCTGCAAACAATGAAAAAGCAAGCCAAAAAATTGCTCCAGAGCAAGTGTGCCAAAATGCCCCCTTGGAAAAATCTCTTGGAACATGGTATGCCTGCCTGGCCTGGCCCAGGAGCTCAATGCAAATGGGCATTCTGACACAGGAGTGGCTTAAGGCTTTCTTTCCTTTTTGTCTTTTTCCTTTCTTTTCTCTCTTAATGTAGCGTACCCCAACACAGCCCAGCAGTCAGGTTGGCATGCCTTGTCAGCAATGGGAGCAAGAAGGCAAAGATCAGCTGGCTAGGGAGAGCAACTAAACCTGAGATAGGGTGGGCTAACTGTGACCTCCCAGGGCATTCAAGCAGCCCTTACGCTGCACAGTTCTGAGGCTGGTTGTCACCCCACAAGACAGGATGAAGGATAGTCAAAGAGCAGAGGTGTGTGTGTGTGTGTGTGTGTGTGTGTGTGTGTGTGAGAGAGAGAGAGAGAGAGAGAGAGAGATAGAATAGGGTTAGTTGGAGGTAGTCCCTTACCTTACTCGGCTTAAGGATAGAAGGGACCAGAATGGATTGGGATAGGTTCTCACTTAACAATCCATGATTCTTGGTTGATGGGATTGCCATCATTAAGCAACGTGATCAATGATTCTTACTTTATGACTCTACCACTAACCAATGGAAATTCCATTCCCAATTGTGGTTGTAAGGTGAGGACTACTTGTACTCCTGAATGTCTTAAATTGGTTAAGACATTCAGAAAGTGGCCTAGCTTGTGGCTTGCATGGAAATGCATATTTGAAGTTCAGAACTGCAATATCACCCTTTACCTTTTCAGCTTTCCCTCAACCCTGACCAGTCTCCCAGTTCCTGCTGCTGAAAAACACCCACACAGAATGATGCTGCCACCACACTTCATTGTTGGGATGATATTGGGAGGTGATGAGCGATGCCTGATTTCTTCCAGACACAACTTTTAGATTTGACGTCAAATAGTTCAGTCTTGGTTTCATCAGACCAGAGAATCTTGTTCCTCACAATCTGAGAGTTCTTCAGGTGGTTTGTTTCTTTGTTTTAAATTTCAAGGGAGCTTTCATTTGTTTTGCACTGAGGAGAGGCTTCCGTCTATGCACTCTGCCATAAAGCCCAGATCGGTAGAGGGCTGCAGTGATGGTTGTCCTTCTGGATCTCTATCCCATCTCCACATAGGATCTCTGGAGCCTCGGTCAGAGTGACCATCAGGGTTACTAAGGCCTTTCTCCAGGGATGGAATTCAAATTTCTTAACAACCGGTTCTGTGGGTGTGACCTAATTTGTGGGGGGCGGCTTGACTGGGTGGGCATGGCTTGAATGTAAATATTATAAATATTTATGTAAATATTGATTTTTTTTATTAAAAGAGAGCAACTTTTACCCGAAAGCAGGCAAAGCAGGCAGGCAGACTGAGTTGCTCACAGAATCACTGATTCAGTCAGAGATCTATCTATCTGCAATCAGATACCTGAGTCTGTCACATAAAATTTGCTTGCAAGCAAACTCACAAAATTAACTCACAACACACCATGTCTGTAAATATTGAATTTTTTATTAAAAAAAGAGCAACTTTTACCCCAAAGCAGGCAAAGCAGGCAGGCAGGTTGAGTTTCTCACAGAATCAGATTCACTTAGAGATCTATCTATCTGCAATTGGCTACCCGAGTCTGCATTGAAAAGCTTCGGTCCTAAGGAAGGTTCGGCTCTGCTTTTAGATTAGCTAGAAAGCAAGAAATCCAAGGATTTCCTGCTTTCTAGCTAATCTAAATCTCCTGGCAGAGCAGAACAGCTGTTGGTTGGGGGGGGGGGAGGAAAAATAGCAACTTACCAAACTAGGCAAGTTGGATGGCTCGCATGCCAGGTAAGGAACAAGTGGGTGGGGAGGAACAGGGCTAGCCAGTGGAGTGATTTGCCAGTTCTCTGAACTGGGGACAATCATGTGTGCAGTGTTTGCAAGAAATCATCAGTGCGTTTGAAAATCCTTGTTTCCTGCTTTTTCAACCTCAGCTGTGCCGCGCAGAGCAGCTGAGGAGGGAAAAGCAGTGAATAAAGGACAGCCTAGAGCCTGGGCAGACGGGTGGGCAAAACACCGAACCAGTTAGGTGTCAGCTGCTCTTCGCAGCTACAGGTTCTATAGAACCGGGCCGAACCAGTAGCATCCCACCCCTGCCCTTAGCCCTCAGTTGCTGAGTTTATCAGGGTGACCAGCTCTTAGAAGATTCCTGGTTGTGCCAAACTTCTTCTATTTGAGAATTATGAAAGTCACTGTACTGTTAGGAACCATGAATTTTATTGTAGCCTTCCCCTGATCTGTGACTTACAATAATCCTGCCTCTGAGCTCTGCAGTTTCTTTGACCTTATGGCTTTCGCTCTGCTACAGTATGCATTGTCAGCTGTGATGCTGATTTAATTTACCACAGGCAGGCTTCAATCAAGGTGTGGAAATATATCAGCAATGATAAACAGAAATGGGAAGCACCAAGTGTTGTTGCAAAGCAGGGGTGTCAAACTCGATTTCATTGAGGGCCGCATCAGGGTTGTGTTTGACCTCAGGGGGTGTGCATGGTTGGGGTGGGCGTGGCCAGCTCAACATCCTGTAGCTTCCTGCCAGCAAAAACGGAGGCTTGGAGGACCACACCAGTCCAGTCCTTTGCTGTTTTTAGGGTGACCCTATGGGCTGGATCTGGCCCACGGGGCCATTGCAAAGGGTCTGAATACTCAAGGCAATGTGATTATTTCAGTTTTTTCTTTTTAATAAATTTACAGACATTTCTAAAATTCTACTTTCACTTTGTTACCATGGGGTACTGAGTGCAGATTAAGAAATAAATGAATTTTAACAACTGTAGAATCATGCTGGAAAATAACAAATTTGACAAAAGGGGGTCTGAATACTTTGAGTGTTCTGTGTTAGCTGATATATTACATTTTATGGGTAGCATAAAAGTTCATCTGAGATGCCATAAAAAGCCATTCCCATTTTGTTGTCAAGAAAACTTGTCCATGACTCATTTACAGCTGCATTTACTTTCCAAATGAGTCACAGGTTAGTTTTCTTGACAAATGCACTTTTGTAGGTATAATGGTATGAGAGAAAGACATTAGAAGACTGGGCCATGAGATACTCTCAACTGTTAAAGAGAAAGTTTAGCTGGCAGCTGAATAGTGGTTGGAGCAAGAAGCCCAGAACTGACCCGCTCTCATTTCTCAGGCTGTAAAGGAGACAATTGCCTGGGTGGGGGAGAATTGACTTTCTGACTTGCAAGATTCCATGACTTTACTATAAAGTAGAATTAGTTCATCTGGTTGTGATTTCTATCTGGTTTTCCCTGCGAGTCCTACAGAAGGATAGACTAAAATTTGATTTATATTCATGACAGTAGAATGAAGAAGAGATTGCAAAATGGGTTATATCAGTGGTCCCCAACCTTTTTTGTACCAGGGACCGGTTTCAAGCAGAAACATTTTTTCAAGGACCGGGGGGGGGGGGGGGGGGGAGGAGAGAGAATCCGACTTTGGTAGTTTGCTTGCAGACGTTTCATTACCTGACTAGGTAACATCTGATGTTGTTACCTAGTCGGGTAATAAAACGTCTGCCAGCAAACCACCAAGTTCAGGGAGCGCCTTGGTCCTGCCTCCCTCAGCCCCATCCCTCAGGTGTCTGCCTCCCTCCCTCCCTCAGGTGTCTGCCTCGTTCCTCTCTCAGTCACTCTATCGCTCCTACAGCAGCCCAGGAAGAAACTGCTTCAAAGAAGCCGGGGTGGGGGGTGGGGTGGCTTTCCTGTCGCCACAGCTTCCCGAGCGCCCGTTTCACCCCACCCGCCCGCCCGCCCGCCAGCGGTTCAATCCACAGTGCTCCGTTCTACCTGCCTGCCTGCCTGCCTTCTTCGTTTCGGAGCAGCTTCGCTGATAAAAAGAGGCGAATAGTTATTATTCTCAGCCAAGCTGCTCCCAAACAACCAGACAGGCAGGCAGGCAGAACGGAGCACTGTGGATTGAACCGCGAGCGGGCGGGCGGGCGGGGTGGGGTGAAACGGGCGCCTCGGGAAGCTGCGGCGACAGGAAAAGCCACCCCACCCCCCGGCTTCTTTGAAGCAGTTTCTTCCTGTGCTGGTGGAGGAGCGAGAAAGCGACTGAGAGAGCTGAGCCAGAGAGCAGGACAGGCTTCGGTTGCTTCCTCCCTCCCCTTCTTTCATTTGTGTCCTTGATCCCGATCCCAGCAGCATTCACCGAAGGCGAAGAAAGCCGCCATTTTTTTAAATTTTTTTTTCTTTGCGGCCCGGTAAAGAGTGCTCCACGGCCCGGTACCGGTCCGCGGCCCGGTGGTTGGGGACCCCTGGGTTATATTATTTCAGGCTGCAGGCAACAGTATCCTGAATGAAACAAGTGTTTTTCCTTTTTTTCTTCCATTCAATTTTGTTTTTTGGAGACTGCCTGGACAAGTCCCATAATTTTGACAGAAAGTGACTAAGATCACTCAGATGGCTTTGTGCCTAAAGCGGGACTGTAACTCCTAGTTATTAGCCTGATGCCTTAACCACACCATCATACTGGCTCTAGATTCACCGATGTTTTGCAAAAAAGGGGCATTCTGCAGCTAAAATGGAAAGTGTTACCAGATTTGGTGTTACATCCAGGTTTCCAGAAATAAAATGATAGAATGGTGGAAGAAATACAGAGCAACATAAAATGTACGGTTAATTCCTGAGTGAATGAATTAACATTAACTCATTTTCTTCCCAATAAACAAAAAACAGAACTTGTCAGAAGAGAGCTGGGATTCTTCTAGATAACTTGAAGAGCCCAGTTCTAGACAACCTGGAGAAAACAGGGCCAATTGTCAGCAGTGGGTGATGCTTCAAAGCAGGTTTGAACATGGGTCAGTCTCAGGGAAATATCAAGAAAAATATCCCCCACAAGCAGCTGGGCAGCCCATCATGTGACTCAGAGCAGCACATGCACAGCCCATCCTGAGTTTCCCAGGGCACATACAAAGTCCTCTGGCTGTTGCCAGAAGAACTGGAAAGAAATCCAGAAGCTGCATTTCTTTACCTTGGTAAACTTACGAGTTTCCTCTGTGAAACATCTTCCAATGAAGTTTCATATTTTGTATGATTTGTTTTCAGTTTTTTTGCTGAATGAAGTGGCTTATTGTGGTGTTCTGCCTTATTTTTTGAAAGCCATCCTGAGTTACTTGTTAGAAATGGTGCATATATAAATCAGGTAACTAAACAAGAAAAGCACATTAAGCACCATTCTACTAAGACACATGGGGATGCATGTATAATTAATAATTCCTCCACATAGTTGAATAACTGTCATCAAAATAAACTGTGGCCGCCATTAAAGATGAACTCTATAATAACCAGTGGCTATTTAGGGAATATTCTTTCATATTGAACTAGAAAAATTTAACTGTAGTTAGATATCATAGGTATGATTACTATTCTTAATTAATAATTTTCCTAGTAAACAGGTTGTCACTTCTTCTCAATCAGATTTTTCCATCCCAGCTGAGCCTCTGTAACTCAGCTACAGCAGAATGCTTTTCCTCTGCTTTTGCTGATTTGGACTTGGATGATTTCCACACCTTAAAACTGACGGAGGTTTTCTTGAAGCCACCTCAGGCTGAGCTTAGCTGCCTCAAGGTTTTGCCCCCCTCAGAACTTTTTCCACCTTAGCCACCAATTTGGCCTCAGACCAAGAGTTGTTCATTACATTGCAGAGCTCTTGCTACCAGATGTCCACCAAATCCAGCAGAGCGATTTTTCTCCAGACTGATACCTCCACATATTCTGTACCAGAAGGTGAATTGTGAGGTAAAATTCAGCATATCTAATTGAGTGCCCAGTTGTTTTCTGTTCTACAATCATTTCATTGTTTTATTTATCTTTATTTATCTAGAAAACACAGTTGAAGATTTTGAAGTGACCAGCTGGAGCTGTATAGGTAAAATAGATACATCACACAATAGGTGGTAATCTCTTACCATTTGGGTGTTCAATATAATAGCATCTTAAAGCAGAGATTAACATTTTAAGAATAAAAGCAAATAAAAAGCTCCACAGAGCAGGGTCTGTAAACTCCATTCAGAAACATTAGGTTCTACCCAGTGTAATAAAACTATGTAAAACAAGGCCCTCTACCTACATGGCCGGAGACTGGCCATTCTTCTGATCTTTGGGAATAACTCACAGATCTGGCTACAGAAGACGTTTTATATGAAAAAGCCCAAAGTGGGGAGTTTCTATGATACCATCCTCTACTGGCCAAACCCAATAAATCAGATATAGTTACATTCTAATTAAATGGGACAATAAGTCTGTAGACATTGTACATCTATCAACTCTTGCCCTTTTCTTTTGTGTTTGTGTGATGTGTGCAAATGACTCTCTTCCAATCCTGATCATTAGACCAAGTACTTGGAATAACCTTTGAGTATAACTACATGGATAGCAATGAGCTGATGATGAGCTGCCACTTTAGTTAAGTGTTTACAAAGTCTCTAAATGTTTCAGCTGCTCAGAATACGTTAGTTAAAGCATCTTTGTTTGCATCTACCTAATTATCAGATAAGCTAAAACTTCATCAATTTAGTAATCATTTTCATGGACTTTTGTGAATTGATAAAGGAAGAAATAATGGTTTCCAGCAATAAGAATATGAAAGCATTATCATTTATATTACATGCAAGGAGCAGAAAAACAAATTTCAGTATCATGTTTTTTCAGAGCCATTAGCTTGCCGTACGTTTAGCAGGCATTTAGGATTCATGCAGTGTCATCATTTATGCCACTAACAACAATATTGAAAGAAATATTGGTGCTGCTATTCCTTTGGCAATACATACCATGTGCACGATTCAAACAGAACATTAAATGGAATGAGTATTCTGTTCTATTTTTAGAATTGATTTTTTAAAATACTCCAAGTGTAAATTCAATACCACAAATAAAAAACAAGAACAATTATGATACAAACAGTATGTTTATACTTATGAACAGATTGACATGCACCAGATTCACACATTTACAGACATCCCAGGCAACATAGAATGTTACAGCTTCATCAAATGGAGGTTACATGGTTTTCTATGTAAACAGGATCTTTAAAAGATCAGTCTTCCCCAATTGGAATTGCCTGAATGTTTTGGACTAAGTTCACAACATCATAATGGTTGCTTTGGCTGAGGGGAAAGGAATTGTAATCAAACACATCCAAAAGTTGATTGCTTGGAGAAAGCTGGACTAGATGTTGAAGTGATATTTACAGACCATAAAGAGCACAAGAAAGCAGCTGTAAAACATGAGGAAGCTATAGTGCCAGAGAGTAATGTTGGTAACAGATTAAGTTCTTTACAATGCCAAAACGAATCCTATTCAGTCAAAATCTTACATACATCTGCCATTTACAGATCTCCACCTCATCTATTTAGAATCCATAAAAAATCTTATTGCGTTAACTTGATTGAATATAAAGTAGATCTAGCTTCAATCTCCTCCTATGATCTCTCTTACAAGTCTTCAGTATAAAAGTTATATGGCAACTTTTAAATGAAAAAACCCAAATATTTATTGATCTGATCAGGTTTGTTTTTTTCTATCACTATCAAAACCTAAAACAAATCACGCGACAGGTAAGCCAGGAACCTAATAGCCAGAATGGCAAATGTTTCACTTTATCCAGTACTATATGATGGATATTTGAAATCTAAACCACCTGAAATCAATCGAATAGCCAACAGTTTGTCACATAAATCTTTGTGGTTTTTATTAATATAAAGAAAAGGAAACTACTTACACTGGTATTGAAAGAACAACCCACCAATCTTATACCAGATGCTACACACCTTTTCTGCATAGATCATCTGAATTTCTAAGTGGGTTTGCAGAGCTTGCAAGTTCATCAAAATTACACCTTTAGTTAGCATGAAAACCAAATTTAGTGTTCTAAGGATTTTTTGGTTAACTTTTAAATAAAATACGTACAACAGCGGACTACATAATCAAGTTATTTTGTTACATTGATTCCTATTGACGGGAATCATCAGTCCCTGGAGTCTCTTCAGCATGTTACTAGTAGCTTAAAACCAATTCAGCTGGCAGTTGTAGTAACAGGCATTAAGTAGAAAGGCTTATTTTGGAAGTAAGCTAAGATGTAGCTTAAGATCAGCTTTCAATAGTCTACCAGTAAGACGAACATACATGCCATTATGGCTGGCAGAACTTTGTTGGGATTAGCTGGGACTACTGCTGTAAAATAAAGCCCACCTTTTCTCATCTAATGCATAAAACTTGAGTCAAAGCCTCTTGCAGGGTGTATTTCAATTAAGTCGGTACTTTACATGAAATAGCAAAGTAGCTATTAATTTAAACAGTGTTGTTTCAGGGCAATTAGTATGAGTCTATTATAAATATATTTGACAGATTTAATTCCTACATTAAATTGCAGACAGCATCAAATTATTGTTATAGTAACTGCTTTATTAAACAGTTTTGGCTGCACTTCATTTTACACATTTCCTCATTGACTTGATCGACAAGATTCTGGCAATAAAGCTTTCAATAGAGTGACTGTTTGAAGCAGGACATCTTAGTGAATAGGTTAACTCTTCTGCAGTGGCACCACCTGTCCTTATCTAATGGTTTGGATCTGTAGCATTTCTTTAGTGAATGGACAGGCTCTTCCCACGCATGGAAATTAGATTTAGCAAAAAAAATCCTACTGGAGACAGGGAAGGTTCCAGATTCCCACTACTTTCAGCCCTTGGCTTTATCACCTTTTATATTTTGAAGCATTGCCTGACCCCTCACAAGTGGGAGCGGACCCAAGGAGAGGGGAAACTGATAAATATGATAATATCTCCTTCAGTACAGGAATCTCGTGACTAGTAATCTAGATTTCTCATTCTGGCATGAATACTTATAACGCATTTATTATTATTCTATACTTTTGAAATTTTTAACTGGAAAAGGAACAAGTTTACATTCTTAGATATGGCAGTGTAAACTCTGGTTTCTATGATATTCATTAGGCATAAAAAGACTAGTTTTGACATGCAATAAAAAATCTTAAACTGCATGTTGATGCAAATGAAATGGATCTAGCTCAGTTAATAGTATCTGGTCAACCATACTGCTTCTAAGGGTAATGCACTGAAATAGTGATAATTTAGTTCTCTTGTTTATTTTTTTCGCGATTAGAAACTGTTCAGTCCTATTGTTAGAAATAATACGGTTAACTCAATAATTTGAATATCACATTTTTCAGAACTGTTCAGTAGAATTGTAATTAGTACGACTTTGAGTAATTCCGTCAATGTGTTATAAAGCCCTGTAATCTTCTGAATATTCAATCCATATTCAATTCTTGTTAAACTGTTTTTGATCCAATGCAATGTACAGATCTTAATTTATGAACTACATCTATTTGCGCATTACTGATCTTGTTTATCAACCTGTACATTACTGATGCATGGTTGCCATTTGAACCCAAGCATTGTAATAAAGGCCCAAGTTCATTACTTTTTATAGATCATGATCACAATACACATACAATATGGAATTTCCTATTAAAGAACTGAATAATTTTGTCTTTATTTTCCCACAAAATAGGGCCTCTCACCATTTTAGCAATCCTTTATTGAAGATAACAAGTTGGTTATGTTCACTGTATTGTATGAAACATCACAATATCATACTGGGAAGGTACTATCAGTACAGGATTAGACCAGAGCAGACAGCCTGAACAATAAACCATGTTGCATTCTTCGTTCCCTAGCTTTTAACAACCTCCAAAGGAAAATGAAACAAAAAAACAATAAGGACAAATACCTGTTAACATCATCATTTAAAACACCGTTTAACTTACGAGGCTAAAATCTAATGAATAAATAAAATATATTGTGGCAATAATCCTTTCTAGACCACCCCACTGCCAAAAAACTTTAAAATAAAACAAAACAAAAACATAACCAAATGTTTGGGAAAGCTGGCCAGAGGCACCAGGTTATAAGAGTGTACAAGGATTTACACTCAAGTGTAGGTAAGGGGAGGGGGAGGAAGGTTACAAAAAAATATCATGAATTTTATTTCACACAAAACCAGTTGATGACTGTCATTAGCTTAAACTACACACAAGGGCAATTACATCCTCGTTTGAAACACAGTTTAAACAAATAGGAAAATGTTTACAAGGCATCCACAGCATGTAAGTCATGTACAGATGGATACATTCATTATTTCCCCTCCCCAATAGCTTTTATTTATTTATTTTTTAGATAAATACTCTTCTCCACTTTCAGCATTAACTTGACTCAATACATGCACAACTCAAAAGAATTAAGAAAAAAAATAAGGTTATTGCAAAAATAGAATTAAACTAAGAATCTTCAAGTACCTTACATGACGGCCACTCTGTACCATGCCCATTGCTTATAAAATGAAAGGTCACTGAACCCATGAAAATATCTCTAATATTTTCTTAGATTTAAAATAGATAATTTTAGCTGTATTTATAGTAATTTCAAAGTGATAATTTGAACTTTGTAAATAATGCAAACAATTAAAAATTATACCCATATTACACAAGACCTCTCTTTTAAGCTGATAGAAATCAAAGGAAAAAAACTATAGAAAACCACATTTAGAACAAAATCACAATTTACATTATAATAAAGGCAAATATTCAACATTTAAAAAAACTCGTAGCAATGAGTGAGATGTCAAAGCAAATTACAACTAATCATAAATTAAGTTGTTTGGTTTAAAAAGATATAGCAAGAGTTTAAAGATGTGTTATACACATGCGTAAAATTTGTATTTGTTTAGATGCCTAAAATCTCCTTATATTATTGCCAAATACACTTTGTCTCAAGCAAGCAATAGGCAACATATCACAATTTGGACACTGTAGGGAAATCCTAACAGTCTGGTAATACAGGTAAAACTGGAAAAATTAAAAAAAAATACATCCTATAGCATATTGCCCAACTGAATGACTTCCAAAGCCCAGAGCTGTAAAAGATTTCCATCTTGGTAAGGTGAAATAAGTGTCTTGTTACAATTATTTGCACTCAGGTGTGCACGTATTGTAAGTTTTGTTAAACATAGTGTCTTCAGGGTACAACTACAATCCCATGGTACTTTATGTACATTTAGTGAAGTGCTCCAAGCATTATTCCTTGGTTTTTAGGGCTCTGGCTCCATATTGATGTAACCAATATGCCCAAGGCTGGTAAAAATACTGTAGTATAGGCAATGCTAAGAGTGGCAATATCAGAAAACACAAATATGAACAAATGATGGAAAATCCTAATAATTTCTTTCTGCCCATTTCACAAAATGTTGGAAATCCACCAGAATTTTTCCCTTGTATTGAAGAAAACTGATTAAAAGTTTTTCCCCCTTTTTTTCAGATTCAAAAGCATTTTAGTAGATCTGTAAGGCTACCACGGATCTTCTAGATCGCCAGCACCCTACAGGAAAAGAAGAGGAAAACTGTTAGTGCTATATTGATCTTAAAAAAACTAATATCCATATTATTCTGAGTTATTACATTGAGAAAGCATGCAAAGATGATCAAGAAGTCAACACTAGATTCCATTTTCAGAGACTCAATCATTATTGAGTCTCAAGACAAATTCCAATCACACTTGGCCATTCATTCATTCATTCATTCATTCATTCATTCATTCATTGTTCCACTCTCCCAACCTCGTAATTTTAGTGGTAGGATCAAAAGAATAAAAAAAGCACCTAAACCAATGTAATTCCTATGACCAATCAAGTTTGATTGTGTTTTCTGCTAGCTTGCTAGTTAAAATAAGCTGCAGAAAGAGGGGTGAAATTGTTTTACCACAAAGTAAACATTTTAAAAATGACAATGAAGGTAGGATTATATTCATATGGTTAATAAAAAATCAATTCACATTTTGGTAGTTATCATTTCTATATTTTTCAGTTTGTATACATAATATAAGGAAATAAGAAAAAAATCTTAAGGCAGAAAGTATTCACTAAATTGGGAGGGGGGAATTGTTTGTTTCTATTTATAGAATTTACTATATTAGGACAGAATAGCAATAAAGGTAATTAAAGTACCATGATTATTTAAAGAAAGTCAATATGCATTCAGATTATTCCACATGTTTTTATTTGATTGTAAACAATAACTAATAAACACTAATTGTCAGTACATTTTAGGCATTAGATACATAGTGCTATTAAGTGCATCCTGGATACATTTAGAAAACTGGGTACAATTGTAATGTCCATAACTACAGTCTAGCATAACACAGGACAACTTAAATGACTAAAATTAACATGCCTTAACTTAAAAACAGGCAAATGTGTCTTTGACATGAATTATCCACAAGTCAAATACAAACGTGCAATATCTACATCATTGTCAGTCATGGAAAGTGAGTTATAATTCAACAAACTATAAATGATGGATTCACACGGCTATTTTAGGCTTCTCCAAAATTTTAAGTTAGGTTCCCCTGCCCCCAGCACAATGGCCAAGGTGACATTCCTTTTAGATATCAAACTCTAATACAATACCACTGATATTTAAATTCATTAAATCTCTTGACCATTATCTAAGAACACAGATGCGGTGCTCTTTTCCACATAGGCAGAAGGCAAGCAGTGACAATGCTGTTAAAACTACATTTTATAATAGCTAAAGTTCCCAGAAAGAACGCCCTATATACACAGAAGGCCTCTTATGCATGTAGCCAGTACATATAAAAATTAAAAAAAAATTAACTTTCTAAGACATAACAAATATGGAGAAAGTAAGACATTATAAGAACTAAACAATCAGCAACTATGAAGAAAATGAAGGCATCATATCATTTCATCATATTATTCATCACTCATTTCTGAATCTTCATTGGGGCTCTGCGTTTCAGCAAGCTGGTGCTCACATTTTGCTTCAGAGTCTGTCTCTTGATTATTTAATCCATCTGAAGTTGAAGTTGTAGCTGATTCAGCAGAACATTCTTCTCCCTGAACTTTAGCTAGCCTGTAATTAATGAGCACGTCTTCCAGAAGGTGGCGGTAGTTTCCCCTATGAGTAACTCTCACTTGCCTGAGAGCTTCTGTCAATTTTTCCTGGGTTGCACCTTCTGCAGCCTTGCCATGGTCCTTATTTAAGATTGAATACCCCAGAATCAGTAGTTGAACTAGGATATTTCTAAAAACTTTAATACATTTGACAAACTATTAAAAATTGTAAGTGCTGGTTTCTAGTAAGCCACCTTTCAAACAATCTTAGTCCCCCTTGGCAAAAAGTTGTTTGAGAGCTAGGATTTTTAAAAATTTAATAAAATAATAAAAGCATGGAAAGGTATTTTCATATTAAGTTCACCAATAACTATGAAACTTAAGATGACTGGACATAATTTATAATTTAGATGTTCAAAATAAAGACATTGTATAAGTCCTATTTTTATTGTTCTATATATAAGTACTATATAAATACCTATAATATGTAAGTTATATATTATGTTTTAAGACATATCAGTATATTCAACAATTTGTGAACAGCTTAAGTAAAATGAATTTTACTTTTTATCTTTACTTTACCTTTTAAGTTTTTGCCAATTGATTTAAAACTGCCAATGGAAAGTTTGCTGCCACCTATACTGATTAGAATATTATGTACTACTTTCTTATATTTTAAGCAAACTCATACCCCAAGCATGAGCAAATGGGCTGATCTCAGGGGTGGGATACGACAGGGTTAACTACCGGTTCGGGATTTACGAGCTTCCCTGCACACTGTTGAGCCATGCGCCTGTAAATCATCATCAGCATGCTGTGTGCAGAGACGCAGCCTTTGAAACAGCCCTCTTTTCTTGCTTTTTTAACTGCAGCTGTGCCTCGCAGGGCAGCTAAAGTTGAAAGATCAGGAAATAAAGATCAGGTAACAGCCCAGGTGGGTGGGTGGGCAAAAACATCAGCAGACATAGAACTGGTTCTATGTCTGCTGCTCTTCAGAGCTACCGGTTCTACAGAGGTGGACAGAACCGGTAGAAACCCACCCCTGGCTGAACTCCAAACATATTCTAGAGCCAATTCGAAAAGAAAAATCCTAAGTAGTTCCATGCTTGATTCTGTATGCTTTAAGGTATGAGTTTTCTCTCACAATGTTAACTCAGCTTTGTCTAATACAACTAGGTACATATAATTTAGGGTCAATCCCCCCTCCAAAACTGACCAAGTCTTCACACAACACATAAAATATAGAGTAATGTCATGTGGTATACTAATATAATCTAAAATAGCTTTTCAAAGAGTCTAGTCCAGTGGTTCTCAATATTTTGTTTATCATGGACCCCATTTAAATACCTTTTGTGGCCCCAGACCACCAAGACTTAACTCAAGATTTAAATTATAATATTTCTTCAAGTCTTCACAGACCCGCTGTGATGACATTGTTTCCCCCCCCCCCCCGGCGTCTACGGACCACAGGTTGAGAACCACTGGTCTAGAAAACTTCTTATTCAGATCAAAGGCTCAAAAGCATTATGTCTTTATACATCAGATACTGGGGAGGGGGGGGAGAAATAGTTAGAGGACTGTTGCTCTCATGTCCTACTTATGGACTTTCCAAAGACATATAGTTGTATGCAAAAGAGCATATCGATGTAGATATACTTTTGTGCTAATCTAAGGTCCTTTTGCAGATTATCAAGAATATGCGTTAATACAAATAGCAGACAGCAAATTATCATGTAAGAAACTTTAAAGAAATAGAAGAAATCCCAAGTGAATTATGTGAAAAGGGTATTATAATAAACTGTGTTTTTGTATCACTATATCCTCCTTTTAAAGTATCTTCTTCAAATTTGCCCAGTCCTGAGAAACTGGTGACAGTTTAGGTATGGGGATGGATATAAATGATTTTTTTCCCCTTGAAATTCATTCTGTCTTTACTTAAGCTGTACTCAGATTCTAACCAAGCAAGATACTGTTAGCAGTTTTTATTGTATAAAAATGGAAGTATCATAAATCATGTAGAAAGAACAGGAACTATTAAAAAAAAGTATTGCTAAGGAATTTAGAACTTCCTGCTACCCAGCCTCATCCTAGAGTTTCTATCAAGCTCAAATAATGTGTGGTGGTGCAGTGTTTAGAATGCAGTACTGCAGGCTACTTCTGCTGACTGCCGGTTGCTGGCAATTTGAATCTCACCAATCTTCAAGGTTGACTCAGCCTTCTGTCCTTCTGAGGTCAGTAAAATGAGGACCCAGATTGTTGGGAGCAATATGCTGACTCTGTAAACTGCTTAGAGAAGGCTGTAAAGCACTGTGAAGCAGTATACAAGTCTAAGTGCTATTTCTATATCTGACAGGTACTGATTAGGAAAAGTTTAGAAGAAAAACTAGGAAGAAAGCTTGCAGTTCTTGCCTCCACAATTCTCTTATTTACAATACTTATTTGGAGCAGCCAACCTCCTGATTCTAAATAATGTCATTAACACCAAACTTCAAAAGCACCCATTATTGAATTACCAGTAAATTTTGAAACATGGAACATTAAAATATAAATATATAATTGCAGAAGGTACATTTAATGCATATATTTAATGAGGTTAAGCTACTTTTGCCTAGGATACCCAAGACCACCAGAAGAGAAATCAAAGCTCTGGTGGCCCCACAAAATCAAAGAGTACCATGAGGTACAGGTTTTCTCAGTGATTGTTTCCAACTGAAAAGTCCTTCCTAGAAAGGCATATTTAGGATGTTATTATTATTATTTACTCTAAATTCATAAGGACTTTTACTGTTATCTCACAGTGACGCCGCCATGCAGTGATAAAACTGATCTTATTTCTACTATTTTCCTTCCTTTCTGCTGTCCAGTTTATTGTTTTACAACACATACATGTCTGTACCAATGTTTTTAATACTTATTTCAAAATGTCCACTTGATACTGACCCTAAGCAGCATTAGGGAAACTGTGCATATAACATCTCAGATTCAATTCATGGAAAGTCCTGGTAATACTAGGAAAGATACTTGTATGCAAAATTTGAATGACTGCTGCCATGCAGTCAATTGCCAGATTTGGCATAAAGGTAGAACCTATGGTCCATGTTTGAAAAAAAATGAACAAGCTGCAATAACATGGTATGTAATACAACTAAAAACAGAAGTCCGATGTTTCATTAAAACTGAACTAAAACTGAAGTGGACCTGTTTATTTCTTACATCAATACTGACACCACAATTACCATACAATTACCAAGACCCAGGCTGTTCTTCAGGATATGAACAATTTATATTTTACATCTGATGTGATGTTTAGTAATACTTGCCTGTAACATAAGCTGCAAAATTTCACAAAGTTGCATAATACTGATATATAATAGCAACTTGGGAGGAGAATTGGAATTCATAGAAACAAGCTAACAAAAACAATTTCTAAGATATGAGTACCATTTTGTTATCAATTAGAACAGAGGTCTCCAAAATTGGCAACTTTAAGACTTGTGGATTTCAACTCCCAGGCTTCTCCAGCCAGCATAGCCACAGGTCTTAAAGTTGCCAAAATTATCCCCTAAATTAGAATTACTGAATAGAACACAATTTGATGACTTGGTATTATTAGTGAAAATATATTAAATGTTATAGGGCAATATTTAGCAATATAGAAGTATTTATATGAGCCCAAAATATTATTATATATTATATGAGAAGTTAAATAACAAGAAAAAAATGCTGATTTCTTTACTGATTTTTTAACTTAGGGAGAAAACCAATTTCAGATTTAACTTTAAGCACCTCTAACAAAAAAAAAGTCTATCTAGAGCAGGGGTCTTCAAATTTGACAGCTTTAAGACTTGTGGACTTCAACTCCAGAATTCCTCCTCTAGTCATGTTAGCTCAGGAATTCTGGGAGTTGAAGTCCACAAATCTTAAACCTGTCAAGTTTGAAGACCCTTGATGTAAAACCTTGGAGAATTACTGCTTAATATAGACAAACTCTGTACTAGATATATTAATGTAGGCCACCTCTTACATTTCTGCTATGTTCATGTCAGTACTGAGAGCATGTGACTGACATTTCGGATATAAAAAATGCATGCATATGTGTACGCCTGTATGCGTACATGTATATGTTTGTATGTATATTATATGTATATGTATATTATGTGTATTATATGCATATGTGCATTTCAAGTATCAGATATATGAAACCGTATACTGACTTGATTTACACATTATACTAGATTGGTTTATTTAACCATAGCGTGTAAATGAAGCCACAACTGGCTTGGCTCATACAATGCTATAGTTGACTTCATATGTTATACTAAATAGATCTAAATAACTTATACTATAGGTTATTGTGATGTGTGAACCTACCATTTGTTTTTGTGCATTATAAAGAAAGAAAAATCTCTTGCACATTTCTACATGAAAGTAGATATCCTAAACACATTTTCTTAGGATGTTGTTTCACTTATATAACAAATGATTGATTATTTTGCTGAGTTCAACAACAAAACTCCTCTACACATGGCTCATTTTAATTAAGCTGTTCAGTCTAATAGCTTTTTACAAGCCTTTAAAATATATATATATATATATATATATATATATATATATATATATATATATATATATATATATATATATATATGAAAAAGCATAGTTTGTATATATAATATATATACCGTATTTATCGGCGTATAACACGCACTTTTTCCCCCTGAAAATAGGGGGCAAATGATGTATGCGTGTTATACGCCGATATAATGTTAAGAAGCCTTCGGTGAATGCTGCTGGGATCGGGGATCAAGGACACAAATGAAAGAAGGGGAGGGAGGAAGCAACCGAAGCCTGTCCTTCTCTCTGGGTCAGCTCTCTCAGTTGCTCTCTCGCTCCTCCACCAGCACAGGAAGAAACTGCTTCAAAGAAGCGGGGGGCTTTTCCTGTCGCCTCTCCCCCCCCCCCACCCCGTCCGCCCGCCCGCCCGCAGTGCTCCGTTCTGCCTGCCTGCCTGCCTTCGTTAATGGTTGAATCGGAACAGCTTCGGCTGAGTAAAAGAGGCGAATAGTTATTATTCTCAGCCGAAGCTGCTCCCAAACAACCAGAAACTAAGGCAGGCAGGCAGAATTTTTTTAAATTTTTTTCCCTGAAATTTCCCCCTTAAAATGAAGATGCGTGTTATACGCCTGTGCGTGTTATACGCCGATAAATACGGTACATCACTATGCTGTTTCACCCCTTCAGTAATCTACTTATTAAACGATTTCAAATCTATATATAATGTTTAGTTGAACTTATTATGATTTAGAAGAGTGAAATATTTAGCACTATTTCCAATTCTGGTAACTTCTAAGGCTGTAATCTTCAATTTCCAAAATTCTCAATAATGATAGCACTAGCTGGGAATTCTGGTCACTGGAAATCCACATACCTGAACGTTCTCAATGCTGGAAAACAGTATCTACAGAAAAAGCTAACGGTAGCAACCCAAATCATATATACATGCATAATACTCCAAATTGTCCTTGAGTTCAGATTATTTTGCTGAAGCATTAAATATCAAATGGCTCAAAACAAAACTCCCTATTAGTTGGAAATGTTAAACATTAAAAGAATGAACAATATAAGGGGGGGCTTGCTGAACTTTGAAAGGAATTATGAATGGAGGCTGACTTGGCCCAAACCTGAAGCAAGAAATTCAAGTGTTCAGAACAAATTATATCCAAAATCTCAAGGTTTGTGATACTGCAAAGCACTATAAACTACAATAGAACCCAAAAGGTTTCTAGATCCATACTGATGTTATAATTTTAATGTAAACCTCTCATTTTCCTTCAGATAATTTGACAATGTTTGGCAAGCAGTAGAGCATATCATTTATATCTCACTAAAGATGGGACTGTAGCTATACTGTCCAGAACATTCAGAATGATTACGAACTTAAGTCATAATAGATGTAATTGATTCTACTTAGCATAGCCTATTGAGAACAAAACCTAACTAGGTTTGAAAAATAAACAAATCATCCAAGACTGAATGATCTATTTAATGTTTATAGATCAAGCACAAATATCAAGCCTTGTCTGCATTCCCTCCCTTATAATTCCCAAACAGCAATCAGGATTTTTGTTTAATAAATGTGGCCTCAATAATTATCCTGTCTCTGTCTGTCTGTCTGTCTATATCACTGAAAAAATAAATCATCTCGCAAGAAGACAAAGATTAAATATTTATTTGGCAAAGCAGTCCTTAACATTAGGGTTATGTTATATGTTCCTGTTTCACAAATATATTACAAAAATGAAATAAAGTCCTAAAGTAATGTTATATGGCTGTCTTGTGGTTTGAATGAAGCCAAAACGATTTATATTAAAATATCTGTAGGACAAATCATTTAAGGTCAACTTTTACCTTTAAGAAATTTCATTAGCATAATGATCTTGAGTACTTGTAAACTCAAATATAAAGTATTCCCCAAAAAGAAAGATTACAGTTTAACTGCATCAGGGAAAGCTGGCAATCAAAGGTGAAGTACTTACCCCCTCATTCTCTCTGTGTGGGTTCAGCCTGTTATAAACAGCTTCAATAATATTTCTCCTATACAAAGACAACATTTTAAATTTACATTTTGAATAGTTTGCATAAAACAAATGTTTTCTTAACGAACTAGTTGGCTAAATGACTGTATGAAACCCTCACAATTCAGAAGAAATACGTCCCAGAGTATCAAATGATGAAGAGCAACAGCAGGAGTGTTATTGCAGGCATGTCCCTCCTTGTGGGATTCCCAAAAATATCTTGGTTACCACAGCAGTAAGTAGAATAACAGATCTTGGTTCCTTATTTTATTTTACTTAGGCTACTTAACTCAAACAATGAGAGTCCAGGCAGCACACAACAGACAAAGAAGCATCACACAATAAAATGGCATAATGAATTAAAACACAATAAATACTGATAAATAGAATTGAAAACTTCAACAACTCACCACTGTAACTCTGCTCAACCTGACCCCAAAACCTGGAGGAACCGCCAGGACTTTACCCACCTTCCTGGAAGCCTGTAGGGTTGGGGGCAATCACATGTCCTGGGGAGGATCACTCCAAACAGCAGAGGTCTCCAGAGAGGACAAACCTCCTGGGTTCCATACAATGATGTATTTTCAATGGAAGGGTTCTGGAATGTGCCTTCCTTGTTAGAACTTATGGGATGGGCAAACATTCTTGAGAGCAAACAGACCCATAAATAATCCATTCCTGTACCAAATCTGTGTAGGGTTTTATAGAGGATAATCAGCACATTAAATTGCACCAAGAAGTCTACCGAGAGTCAGTGCAGCTTGTGGAGTAGAGGTGTTATGTGGACATAATAAGAGATATCTTTAAATGGTATGGTAGATGGTAGTCTGGAGATGTATATATTTACTCATTTAATGTTATATACTCTATGTAATATTTTAGTTATGATATTACATAGAGTATAGTTACTATGCACTCTTATTTTAGTGTTTATCTTCACATCTGATATGACTAAGGCAAAAACATTCTGAAAATAGCCAGCTGTTTATATAGTTTATGGAAACTAACGAAATGAGATATTTTGGCAGAAGCATTACTATAAGTATCGCTGGAAAAATGTGCAATATGTTATTCTGGCAAGCATCTTGGACAAACAAAAATACCTTGGATTTCAATCCTTGTGCAAAAGTTTTGTATTAAGTAAGAAAAGGACCATTTAAATCAATGTTTTTTGTATACTAAAGTGGATCCTAGCAAAATTTTGCTAGAAAATTGAGATAATGCAGAACTCTATGGTTCTGGGCTGCATCTACTCCACCCAAAGTAAAGGTAATTTACTCAGGCCATTGCTTTTTTTAGAGTAAGCATTTCATTAATTACAAAAAACCCCACTAAAATATTTTGTTACCTACTTGCATAAAAATAACTAATGGAAAAAATCCTGTTGATATTATTTTTAATACATTCAAAAAGTTGGGACTGATCAAATCAACTGAATAAAAATTCAAGCTGTACATACATGAATAGTGAATAAACAAAAATAAAACCCTGCAAAAATTAATCAAATTATTCATAAGTCCTGGTGGGACCGAACATCGGCAATGGGAACTCTGTCCTGAAGTTGAAGCAACCAGCGAATAGACAACCTGGTAAAAAACGAGGCCGCAGTGGAAGCTTTCACGGCCCAAGCTGCGGCCTGGTGTGTGCGCGCTTCAGAATTTGTTGCGACTTTTGTTCTCCAGTCGTAAAACATCCTCTGGTTCCATAGGGGTGCCTGAGGAAGCAAAGGTGGCTACCACCGGGGAATCTACTGCTGGGAGAGCTAATGCGTTAGCCAAGGTGGGACCTACATTAAAGAACCTCTTGTCTTGGGAAGAAGGGCAAGACCCTGACAGGGGGTTCTCACACTGGTCCTTTACTACATCCAAGAACAACAAGGTAGATGGGAGAACCTCATTTTGGACCACTGGTTTGGAGAATAGCGTGTCTCCCTGGCTCGAGGGGCCAGCCTGTGGTTCCAGGGCCACCTCTTCTGGGCTTAACTGGGCTGTAACCAGAGCCTTCTGTAGTAAGGGCCGAAACAAGGAGGGCTTAAAGACAGCCGTTGTGGACAGTTGTTCTGGTTTGGTTTCCTCTTCATTGGAGAGGAAGGGGTCTTTAATTTCCCCCTCTTCCTCCTTTGAGGAACTACCCCATTCAGAGTGGTAAGAGGATCCCCTGTCATCCTGTCCCTCCCAGCTATAAAAATGATGAGGGGCATACACGGGTTCCGAAGTGGGAACCTCCCTCCATGGGGGAAGGGTTACCCTGACAGAAGGAAGAAAGGATACCTGAGCCTGGGAGGTGGAGGAGGTGTTTGAGACCTTCAGCAATGCCCTGTCTGACTGCCACCGAAACTACTTCCTGGAAATCTTGGGGCTTGTTCTCCCGGGGAGGAACTATCATCTGGGGCCCAGTCACAGAAGGGATAAGGTTAGCTTCCTCCCTAAACCTGTAAACCCCTAGGGGCAAAGCCTGCTGAGGGTTAGGTGTAGCTGTGTTCCAAGTAGGTGGCCTGTAAGAAGGGCCTGACAAACTCAGATGCTGGGGAAGGGATTCATCCTGCCTTTCAGGTGACCAGTTCCATAGATGGCTATCCGGACTCCCATCTGCCCTCTCTGTGCCTGCAGTTTGTTCTAGTAATTGTTGAGCATTTTTGTGAATTGTTTCTCTAAAGCCTCATGTCTTCTCTTTTCTGCCCTAAGTTCAGACTTGGAGGCCTTCTTGGGGGCTAGGGCCCTGGCCCTGATCTTTGCTGTGGCCTCCCTGTTGGCTGAACGGACTCGTGGTCGTTTTCTTTTCATAATCCTTTTGGGGACTTGAGAGGTCTGAATGCTCTGCATGCCTGATGGTCCTGGCTGGGCCCAATCTTTTTCCATTGCTCAAGGAAGAAACACCAGAGGTGCTGTCAGCTTCTCCTGATGGTGTTTTCCGAGCTAGATGGCCAGGAGAGAGATAGGATCACTGCCTCGGGGCCCACTAAAAAATGGCGCCCGGAGGAACTCGATTACAAAATGGCCACCAGCCACGAGGCGAGGGGCCTTGAGGCCTTCGATGATCCCTGTTGCACGTTTGAATCCCTGGGACTTCATGCTGTGGCCTTTGTTTGGCAATTTATAATGGCCGGATTAATATCTTTGCAGAAGGAAGATTGCCCCTCCAATCAATGCAGCAGTAGAAGGGAGGTTGGTTGGGATTGGGCCTAATTGCTGCAAGACCACGAGGGCAGCTATTGTAAAACTTTGATAGTTTATGGCTTAATAAATCTCCAGAAGACTTGTGCAGCCTCGGGAGGTTTTTACAAGCCGCACAGCCCAGGGAAAAACTGCGTAGGAGGCTGTTGCGATGTTAATTAGCCTCTAGCAAGTCTGACGGAGGTTCCGCGGTGTTTTGGCCAATCGCACTGTCTGTGTGTCAGTGCCTTGCTGAGGCAACTGGAGGAGAGCGGATCCCCGTTCTCTTCGTGAGCGAAGCTCTACCGGAGCCCCGGGAGCTTCTCTCCATCTTGATGAGTCTTTTTTCCTTTTTTTTTTATGCTTTTGTTTTGAGGAGTGCTAATTAACTCAGAGTCCAGAGACAGTAGCTCATATGTCCAAGAGCTGAGTCAAAAAGCTGGGGCTCTCAGCAGAGGTAAACCTTTTATAGTGGCAGACTCAGCTCACGTCATAAGAGGGAGGAGTTATACCCAATGCTGGACTCTAGAGCAGCATGACGGAGAAAAGGACCATTTACATCAACATTTTTTGTATACTAAAGTGGATCCTAGAAAAATTGTGCTAGAAAATTGAGATAATGCAGAACACTATGGTTCTGGGCTGCATCTATTCCACCCAAAGTAAAGGTAATTTACTCAGGCCATTGCTTTTTTAGAGTAAGCATTTCATTAATTACAAAAAAAACCCCACTATAATATTTTGTATCTACTTGCATAAAAATAACAACTAATGGGAAAAAATCCTGTTGATATTATTTTTAATACATTCAAAAAGTTGGGACTGATCAAATCAACTGAATAAAAATTCAAGCTGTACATACATGAACAGTGAATAAACAAAAATAAAACTCTGCAAAAATTAATCAAATTATTCACAAGCCATTCTGTCCAGAGTCAAACATTATTACTAAAGCATTTATAGCATTTTAAAATTAAATCTTAACAATTATCACACATTTCTGTGTTTTCTTATATTTTTACTCTCCAAATTTCAAGTCTTAATTACAGCATGAAAATACATTAAAATGCAGGTCCTCCAGTTATGACAATAATTAAGACCAGAATTTCTGTTACTAAGTAATGTGATCATACAGCATATTATATTATTGCATTGGTTAGCAATGTTACTATTAATGGAACCCCACTGGTCATTAGGCAAGGATCCACCCTGATCCAAGCATTCCAGCTTGGCTTTTCCTAGCTTTGAGTCTTAGTAAGGTAAGGTACTGTTTTCTTCTTCAACTCCCCCCATCCTGCCTATTCCCCCCCTCGCCCTATCTTTCCTCTTGATCATCCTGTATAGTGGTACTCTTCTGTGCCAGTGGCAGTTCTATGGCTGAAACAGAAAGATGGTACTTCACCCCTGGTGCTTACCTACCACTGAGTGCCACCTCAAGCCACACATTCTGGCCAACCATCCCAGCACAAAGCATGAGCAGCTCCCACCACCCTGCAATCTGCAAGCTATGCCATGCTGACTTTTGTCATTTTCCTCTCACTGCTGAGAAGGTGCACCTGGTCTAGCCCTATGCCAGGCAGCTGCTGGCTTTTGCAAGCTTTCTTCCAGAGGCCACTTGAAACCATTCTCCACATAGTATACGCTGTTCTCATAATCCTTCAGAAAGCTTTTGAGATCTTCCAAAGCATGACAAAACAAGGATATGGCCTTCTCATGTGGTTTCAGAAGGCCCCAGATGTCTTCTGAAACATCATGAGAATGACATGCATTACTTGAAGAAATTACATACTATTTTGGAGAATGGCACAAGCAACCTCAGGAAGGCCTGGTGCAGCCAGCAGCTACCTGGCATAAGGCCAGTTTGGGTGTGCATCAGCAGCAGGAGGAAGATGGTGATGGCCAGCTATGGCGATGGTCAGCTGGATGTACCAGGGCAGTGAGGATGGCTGGTGCTTTGTACTTTGGTACAGTTGTGGCCATGGTGCAGGGCTTGTGGTGGTACTCCTTCGTGGCAGTGGGGCTGGAACTGAAATAGGGGCACGGGGGCGGTTGGCTGAGACAGAAGTCCTTGGGCCTCTATGTCAGCCCCTATGCTACTACCACCATGTGCTACTGTGTGGGGCAACCAAAAGGGCAGAGAGAGACAGCGGCACAGACAGGTGGGAGGTGTTGTAAGCTGGTGGGCTGCCAAGCATCCACATTTTTATCATGCAACTGCAGGCCATAACTTTGGGAACTGGGCATTAGCAGTTTGGGAACTGCTGAAACTTTGAAAAATCACTGAACAAATTATCATTAAGCTAGCACTACTAGAGCAAATTCACATAATTATCTAGCCTGAAGCATTTTAGAATGCAACTGAAAAAAAGTTAAGTCTAACAGCTCCAGATGGCAAAACTTTACATAAAGTTAATAGTTCTTGTCATCTTGTTCCCAATGTATTATGCTACATGCAAAAACATAGGGAGAACATTCAAAAATGTAGTTACAGATCTGTCATTCTGAAATACAATTCCTAGAATTACAGTTATTTCTACTGAATGACCAGCTCTATCTTGAAGGTCTCTGGGTAGGTTTAGCAGACTATTTCACTGAGCTGCAGAACTAATAAAAAGTGATGTTGGTCTTGAAGAAAAAATCAGAGAAAAATAGTTGTTAATTGTAAACAGTAACTGAGGCATGAAAGAATACATTTAAATCTACAGCAAGTTATATGATCATGCTAATATTTGAACCCAATACATGCCTGCAAAAAAACAACCACCACCAACCCACAAATTTATTTCTGTTCTATATATACCCCAAGACTTTTGTGTATTTTTACTTACTTGCCAGCTAGACCACCTCCAGGTGGCAAGTTTGGGATATTCTCTGCAGACAAAATGCGCATAACTTGAGCAAGGTCAGGCATTCCTTCTTCACCCGACTTCTCCATAATTTCTAGTTAAAAGAAAGTTCTTAAATTATTAAAACCAAGAACCATATACAGAAAATCCCACATTTGATCATGAAAATATCCAGCATAAAAACAATTCAGGACAGACATACTGAAGATATATATATATTTATAATGTTTGTATGTCAGTATCTTTAATGTTGGTTTTGAACCCAATTAGAGAGATCACAAGATGACTGCAACTTATTATCTCTAAAGGGACAGTAATTGTATTTATTTTACTACCAGGAATCAACTCCTGGTACATTTAATAAAGTCATGAATTATCCCAGAAAAACTCAAAATGAAAAAATAACTGCTAAACTTCTGCTAATACCCAGGAAAGGTATTAAAAACCTTAAGTCTTTTTATAAAAATTGATTAGACAGAAAACTTATCAGAGTCCTGTTTTTTGCTACCATGGACTAATCCAGCTCTCCTCTTTTAATGAAATATTACTATTTAATGCTTTACATTAGGAAGAAAAAAAATAAGAAGTCCGTATAATTTTTTAAGACAAAAAAGGCCTGTTTCCACAATCTGAATTATCTCAAATGAATGTCAGGATTTTCTCAAATCTTATGCTTTTCCAAAATTCAATTGCAATGGAATACATTTAATTACAATGGAATCATGATGATCTCTTTCATAACTATAGAAATAAAATATATGTAAAATATATGTAAAATGTTTTAATGTACCATAGAGATGTTTTTGAAAAATAAATTGTATAAGTCAGATGCCGTTTCGATTATTTCGATTTAACTTATTTTATTATTTAGTTTCCAAACAGAAAACCACTGTTGGACTAATATTCATACACAACTACTCAAAAGTAAGTCCTTCTATTCAGCAGAGTTTACTTCAGCTATCCAGGATTAAAGTAGCTGCTCCAAACAATCTATGATCCTAAATAGAAACTATATGGAACTGTTTTCAAATACTCGATCTTTAACTTTCTAAGTTCTAGTCTTTACTTCTATCAGTAGCCTGTAACAGATGCCTTATGTTACATCTTCAGGGCTAGGTATTTTTTTGCAAATGTGATCTATCGAATTTCATTTATCTAAAATGAAAGTACAATTTACATAAAAATGCTGCTCCACAATTTACAATCCTTTAGATAGTTTCTTCTCCCAGCAATTTCCACTAACCAAATGAGACCATCAGAACTCTCTCCCCATCTACAAGCCCACAAATGTTTAGGGTTATATGTTCAGGAGAGCTCTCCTCCAGGGCAGAACAGAGAACTGAAGGACAAGGACAAAGTCAAGTTATATTAACAGAAATATACTTGTACAATTTTCCTTTATATCTCCATAATTCCTTTCTACCTTCCCAAAGAGTATCTTACTCGATTAGCCTTGCACAAACTAGTTTAAGATAAACTAATCTAATCTTACTTATAACTTTGTTAGATGGCCAGAGGTTGGAAGAATATTAAACAGAAAAAAATGTTTAATTTTTTGTTTTTGTTTTTTCTTGTATATATGCTTTGAAGATCTTTTCCAATGCATGTTGTACCAAAAGGCTTCTATAGTCTTTCTAAATGTAACATGACATCCCATTAACAATCCATCTCAACTTAAAAAGCCTGGATGGAAACAAAGATAACCAGAATAAATTACTTTATCAAAAACTAATTTTTAAGACAAGAGCCAATGTTGTTTTTAAATCACTCTGTCATTCTCATCCTCCAATTTAAAAACCAGGTGAACAAAGAGCTTTATATCATGAAAAGAATACATAAAACTTAAATTAAACGTGGATGAGGTAAAGAAATTTCCACACCAAAAGAAAAGTATTCAATATTTTTGCTTGATCTCGAAAACAAGAATTTAGTTTCAGTGCAAAACAAAAGAATATTTTGTTTTTTCATCTGGTTACATGATTATCCAATTGTACAAAAACTCATAAGTTCTGATATTCAGAAATTGACTTTGATAAACTTACTAATGAAAATACATTTTCAATTATTATTTTGTTTCATAAAAAGGTTTAGATAACTACTCCATAATTTCATTTCTAATGCTTCATAGCTGATGTAAAATGGCAAGGTGCTGTTCCATTTAATCAAATTTCAAGTTGCATAATTAAGAAAACCACAGACTTTGTCAAAGGGCAGAGTTTGGATATTTATTAGAATCAGGAGAAATGTGAAAATGATAGAAAGGACAAAGGGAAAATAAGGCTTGTGTTCTTCTGTATTCTCTTCAGTTTTCTTTATATTCTTCTATTCTTGAAATAAATATTCCTTCAATATTCTAACTCTCATTTCTTGTCAAGTATAAGTCACTTAAAGTTGTTACAGTTCATCCAACGTACAGGACATTGAATGACTTGGGCAATTCCTGTGGGGAAAAAAATCAAAAGCAGCACACATAGTTTTGAAAAAAAGATGGGTAACTTATTTTGTTGAATACTTTGGTTTAACTTAATGAAATTGCATATAGAATTTGGCCTTTTTACTAGTTGGTGCACATAATTCTGTGTATATTTTGAACACCCTATTTCTTAAAATTACTAGTTTATTCCAAGATTAAACAAAACTCCAAAGGGTCAAATGTTATTGAAAGACCTAAGCAATCTTTTTAAATCAACATTACAGGCTCTGTTAAGTTACTGTTACTGAGACAAAAACTTCTAACACAGCACGTGCAACATTTAAATCTTGTGAAATCTTTAAACAGTTCATTGTTCTGAGCCCAAATGGAATAGATCCATCTAAAGTGGCACTGACGGGACATGAAATTGGTTTCTCTAGGGAAGTTCACTAGTACAGTATACAAATACACAGGTTCCAGCTCCCCAAATGTCTGTAGCGTCTTCAGAGTCCCTCTAAAGTTGTTGCATCTGCAATGCTTAATGTAACAGAAAGGTATTTATTAAATACACCTGCAGCAATCTTATTATGATTATAGTCAATAAAAATTAATTTAAATTAAATTTAACTGTTATCATGGCCGGAACTTCACTTTGAAGAGTAATCTTTGATATGCCATTCAAAGACCAACATTAGGCCTATGACTATCTAATGAATTCCAAAATTACGTTCGATTACTTAGTACCCAGGAGGGTGTATCGTGAGCTGTGCTGTACAATATGCCCCATTGCATGGATTTTAAAGAACTATAGGCTACAAAAAACTCAGGTGCCATGAGCAGAATAGAAGAACAGGAGTTTATCCTTGGCAATACCCTTCAAATAATAAATTTTGGTCTTACAATATAAGCTCCTTTTCTTAAATAGATTAATATCAGAAACAATAGTTCCCCACTGCCACTAAACTGGGGGGGGGGGGGGGAATTAGCCTCCAGGCTTGCTAGGCAAATGTATGTTTCTTTAATATAACAATTTAAATGCATAGGACTTTCATGCCAATAATCTTGAGCATATTGCCGAAGTTTCAATTTCTTAATACAAAAGATACAGAAAGTGAATCGCACTTAGTTTTATCTTCTTTTTAACTAAGTTTATATAAGTGAGTAATATAACCAGCACCACTGTCAAATTTAGCTACTTAGTGTACCATGTCACATAAATTAAGCCTACAGTTGTTTTATAATAATCATGACTCCAAAAACCCTGCTAAGTAACAAATTTATAGAGAAAACAGGCAGCTGATATATATGGCGTATATTAAATGGGTCACTGTGGAATTTCATTCTTTCCGAAGTTGAGAATACCTGAAAATACATTGGTTTTGTATGAAAATCTACAACTATAATAAAATAAGTGATATTTTGTATGCTGTTTGTAGTTTTCCAATGCAAAAACTGAACAGATCATTTACTTCAGGGGTCTCCAACCTTGGCACCTTTAAGCCTGGAGGACTTCAACTCCCAGAATTCCTGAGCTAACATGACTGGAGGAGGAATTCTGGGAGTTGAAGTCCTGCAGGCTTAAAGGTGCCAAGGTTGGAGACCCCTGATTTACTTGGAAGCTCTGTATGCAAGTAATATTAGAAAAAGTGACACATCTCACAGAGACAGAAAAGTTGCATGAATAAGGTCATTTCAGCAAATGCATTTTTCTTATTTATTTATATTTGTTTTAATCAATTTGTATGTCTGCCCAACTTGCAGTCACAAATCTGGGTGGCAAACACTAGATTAAAAAGAAATACTGTAAATGGTAACAAAAGGAAAATAAATAAGAACACATCAACAGCCAACAAGAATAACTCTGTTGACCTTTACTGAATTGAATTGGCTCATCTAAAACCCAGAACAGCAGGCAAGGGGCCAATCTGATTTGGGAGTAAAAGGTTTCACAACAGATAAAAACTGTCTCTGGGCTTCCACCCTTAGTTTCACCTGTGATGGGAATTTAAAGTAACCTCCTGCTAGTAAACAATTTAAAGTAACGTCCTGCTAGTAAATAAAACAGAAATATGTTGCTTCTATTTGAAGGGCTTTACAGGTAAAGTTCCATTGGACACAGAAATGTAATGGAAGCCAATGAAATATCTATAAGACAGGTTATTCTTTTATAATAGTTCTCATCTACTCACAGATAGCCAGTTATATTCTGTACCAATAGTAGTTTCCAAATGGTTTCAAAATACATCCAAGTTGAGTACATAGTTCACCCTAAAGTACGTAAGAAAAAGGGCGTTGGTACTTACCTGACACCCCCGTTCTCTTTGAGCTGTGAAGAGCATCCAGTAGTGGGAGGTGCTTCAGTCTCTGCATGTGTAGGCTGGGCTTAACTTGTGGAACGCTCCTCCTCCTCCTCCACGGGACTCCTCCCCAGCGTTCCCGTTTTGGCGAAGAGAGAAATAAACGCCCTTGTCCTCACTACCCTAGCAATTCGTTGGCTGAAACAGGGCCCCACCAGATGGAAAAGGGGGTGGGGCTGGATGCTCTTCACAGCTCAAAGAGAACAGGCGTGTCAGGTAAGTACCAACGCCCTTTCTCCCCTGAGCTGTTCAGAGCATCCAGTAGTGGGACATACCAAAGCTTGGCCTGTCCTACGGGAGGGACTCCGTCTGGTCTGGAATCTCCTCCTGGTCCCTGTGGACCCGTTGCAGAACTCTTCTGCCAAAGGAAGCCTCAGCGGATGCAAACACATCAATTTTAAAATGTCTAATGAATGGCGATGGGGAAGCCCAAGTTGCTCGACAAATTTCAGTTATTGGTGCCTGTGTGGCCCACGCTGCCGAGGTTGCGGCGCTCCTTGTTGAATGAGCTGTTATGCCCCTGGGCACCTGAGTCTGATACGTTTTCGCTATTGCAGCCCGTAGCCAACGGCCTATCGTAGAAGGTGAGACCTTGCATCCCTGAGTGTTGGGCTGAAAGGACACGAATAAGGCCTCCGTTTTCCTGAAAGGCGCTGTGCATTTGATATATATTTACAATGCTCGCCTCACATCAAGGCTATGCCATTGCAGTTCCATCCCCTGGGATGGTCTGGGGCCAAAATTAGGAAGTATTAGCTCCTGTGCCCTATGAAAAGCCGAGTTAATTTTGGGTATAAATGTAGGATCAGGGTGAAGGACCACCCGGTCAGCACGGAAAACACAAAGACCTTGTCTGATAGACAAGGCTGCAATCTCCGAAATACGTCGAGCAGAAGTGATCGCTACGAGGAAGACTACTTTATACGTCAGAAACCGTAGACTTGATGATTTCAATGGTTCGAAAGGTAGGATCAATTCGAGACTCGGTACACCATTTGCAGAAACTGGACCATGTGGCATTGTAAATGCGAGTTGTTGAGGGGCGTCTGGCGGCTAGGATAGTGGCGATAACTCTGTTGGAAAACTTTTCGCTCTTCAAACCACTCCGCTCAACCTCCAGACAGTCAGGTGCAACCATTGAGGGTCCGGATGTTGGAGGGGCCCCTGAGTTAACGAAATCCTGTCTGGCGGGATTCTCCAAGGAGCTGATACGGAGAGACTGTGGAGGTCTGCAAACCATGGCCGTCTGGGCCAGTAAGGAGCTACTAGAAGTAGATCCGCCCTCTCTAGTAATTTCTGGATGACCTTGGGAACCAGTGGAAGTGGAGGAAATGCATACAGGAGTCCCGAGGGCCAACGACAGCGGAGCAAGTTGAAGTTCTCCGCCCCTTGCAATGGGTACCTGGAAAAAAATCTCGGGAGCTGAGTGTTGAGGGGGGAAGCGAACAGGTCCACCACCGGCTGTCCAAATGTCCTGACCGCTTCTTGAAACAAGGAGGGATGGAGGCGCCACTCCGATTGATCGATGGTGGCCCTGCTCAGCCAGTCTCCCTGTATATTCGACAGACCCGAAATGTGCTCTGCTCTGATGGAAAGTAGGTTGGTCTCCGCCCAACGACAATCGCTCTGCTTCCTGCATGAGATGTTTCAAATGTGTGCCCCCGTTTGTTTATGTGAGCTTTGGCTGTTACGTTGTTGGTCAGCATGAGTATGTGCTGAGCGGGTACCTGGGGAAGGAAGCTGCGGAGAGCCAGGTGTACTGCTCGAAGCTCCAGCCAGTTTATGCTGCACGACTGTTCTATGGCGGACCAGCGGCCTTGGGTTGAAAGCGACTGAATGTGAGCTCCCCATCCAAACAGGCTGGCATCGGTGGTGATGGTAAGTCTTTGTGGCTCCTTGAAGAGACAGCCTCTGTTGATGACTGGTCTGGTCCACCAGAGGAGAGAGATGAGAACCTTTGGTGGCACCCTGACCTTGTATTTGGAATTGCTTCCGCCGGAGCGCTGGTACGGGAGCAGGAACCACTGGAGGGATCTAGTGTGGAGGCGGGCCCAAGGGATGATAGAAATACATGAGATCATCTTGCCTAACAATTTTGATAGTTCAGCTAGGGACACCCTCTTAAGACCCCTGATCTCCTTAACTAATTGCTGAATGCTATTTAGTCTATCTGGTGACAGGTAAACCTTGCCTTCCACCGTATCTATGACAGCCCCCAAATGGGTTATGCGAGTCGATGGTGTTAATTGACTCTTCTTCCAATTTATTAAGAAGCCATGATTTTGTAGGGATTGTAATGTGTACTAAGTGTCTTTGACTGCTTGATGGGCGGAAGGTGACAAAATCAAGATGTCATCAAGATAACACTGGAGTCGTACAGGGATGTCCCTGAGATGAAGGTCCTAGGGGCAGAAGCTAGTCCAAAAGGAAGGGCCACATATTCAAAATGGTGGTTATTATAACAGAATCTCAGAAATTTATAGTGGGAAGGCCGAATAGCAACATGCAGGTATGCCTCCGTCAAGTCTATGGACGTGAGGACGTCCCCCTTTCTGATACCAAGTAAGATAGATTGCAGGGTATGCATTTTAAACTTGCGATATACTAAGAAACGGTTGAGACGTTTCAGGTCTAATATCGCTTTCCACCCCACCCACCCCCGAACTTTTGGGCACCACGAAAAGATGTGAATAGAAACCTCGCCCTTGTTGAGTGGTAGCTACTGGTTGGATGGCTCGTATATCCAGTAGATGTTGGATAGCTGATTCCATGAGATTACGTTTAATCGGGTCTCTGGAGAGAGGGCATGACATGAAAAAATCTGGGGGAGTGGATTGAAACTCCAGCGCAAGGCCAAATCTGATCGTATCTCTGACCCAAGAATCAGAGGTTGAAGAGTCCCATTGGTCAGCGAATAATTTTAGGCGTCCGCCAATGGGGGTTGGGTCCCAGGAGTTATTTTGGACACCGAAAGGACCTGTTTCCTGATCCACGAAAGGATCTTTTGAATTGACCACCCCTTCTGCTCTTATCCCCGGAGTCGGACCTATCTGGCTGCTGCCCTGGTCTGAATAATGGGGGTCTCTGGTATCTGGATGAAAAGGATCCCTGGTAAAAAGGTCAAAAGGATCCCCTCCGAAAGGACTGGGGGTATCTAGGATCTGACTTCCGAAAAAGGGAAGGAAGAATTTTCTTTTTGTTACGGGTTTCAATTAGTAGCGGATCAAGGGAAGGGCCAAACAGTCTGTCTCCCACAACTGGGGGATGAGGCCAGCTTGGATTTGTGTTTGAAGTCGGCTTGCCAATGTTTTAACCATAGCAAGCGACGCGCTGTGACATGTGAAGCAATGGCCCTGGCTGAAAACTTGACTGCATGATAAGTTGCATCAGCTGAGAATTCAGCAGCAGCAATAAGTTTAGCGATATCTTGGTGCGCTCTAAGGTTAGAATTAGGGACGTGTTGCTGTAGGAGATGGAGCCATCTGAGAGACGAACGTGTGAAGGAGGCGGCGGCCATGGCTGCTCTGATGGCCCACGCGTCAGACTGATGGGCTCTGCGTAGCGCTAGCTTGGCCCGTTTTGCCTCCAGCTTTAATGCCTCCAGCGCATCACTGGGAATGGAGGAGGACGTTAGACCCACTATAGGTTCATCTACCTCGGGAGTATTCAATAATTTTGAGAAATCAGGGGCCAGATTGAAATGTTTCCTGTCATATCCAGTGGGGGTTGTGTACACCGCTGCAGAGGCCCACTGCTTCTGTACCAGGTCCGAAAACATGGGAGGAACTGGGATCACCTCTGCTTCAACTGCTGGTTGGTGGAAGATCAGATCCTCTGGTCCCTCTTCTGAAGGAGTTGGTGTGGTGGAAGGGGTCGACTTGTTTAGGCGTGCAATAATTTTTGCCTTAGACAAGAGAGATCTGAAAAGCTGTGGGCGGAACAAACCTGTAAAAACAGGTTGGTCAGGAATAAGACCCTCATCATCAGACATTCCCCTTTCTAAGAGGTCTGCTTCTGACAGGGACTCGCTATCATGTATTGATCCCAATTCAGTCTCCTCCATTTGATCAATTTGATCCACTTCTTCCTCCTCCTCCTCCTCCGCCGGCCCTTGGAGGGGGGTCCCCCCCTGTAAGTGTACCTGGGTATGGTGCTGCTCTGACCTGGTCAATGACCTCAGTGATTTGGACTCATCTCGGTGATCACAGGATATTCCCTGGTCATGACAGCGTGTTGAAGCCCTGCTGCGATTGCCAGCTCCATCCAGGTTTTCATCCTCTCTGGAACCTCCTCAATAAGGCTATCGCCTTGACGAAGACCAGCAGCCGTTGGAGTGAATGTGGCTTCAGGAGCCCTTCGCGTGGTCGGTGTCCCGGGCACTTGGGCCTGTTGGCCTTGGGGAGCCAAGCTGAGCCTGGATGAGAGGGAGAGATCTAGGGGAGGAGGAGGGTGTGAAGAAACAGACGGATTGGAGGAGAAGTCCTGTGGGACACTGTGCACCTCCCGGGTGCACTTGTCTATCTGCTTTTGTAAAGCTTTATGGCGCCTTTCTGGGGCTTTGGAAGTCCCCTTAGCCTGCTTAGGACTGTGTTGAGATTTGGCTTTTGCCTTCAAGGATGAGGTCTGAGAGGTGCTACCATCTGCCATTTCAATTCAAATTGGAATTACAGTATGCTTGTTATAAAAAGTTTTGACGGCGGTTGGCACGCCCAGGGACCTGATCTGAGTCAAGACCGGTTGCCCTGATAATGGTCTTATTGCCCCCCCCATTTTTATAGTACCTATCTAAAATGAGTCGTATCCCAGTGATATTTTATTGAAATTAAAATATTATACTGAAGAGAAATTGTTATTAATATTATAATTTTTATTATTATTAATCTTAATATTATTAATACTCTTATAAGCACTAATGTGTATATATATATATATAATAATAAATGCAAAGCCAAGCCAAACAGCCAAATTGCGAACGCCTAAAGGCCCAGATTGATAAGAGTAGGGGCCTTCAACAGCTTCCCTGCACAGGTGGACACAGGCCTGGGTGCTCGCTGTTGTGCCGCTGAGGTAATTGGGCTGTGAGGGTTAAGCCAACAATTTAAACGTAAGAAATAGCCTCAAATGCAAACAAGCCAAGACAAGGGTATAGTAGTTCCCAGAATAGTTGAAGGGAATGTCTGCTCCGAGCAGAAACTACCTCACACAGCTCGAGAATGCTGGCGCGCGGCCACGAGGTTTTGACAGCAGAAAAAAATGGCCTCCGGCCGTTAAAGTTTTGGCGCGCTCCTCAGCAGCAAACACTCGCCTTGAAAATGAATAGCCTTTGATGGCTTCTTTGTGTGTGTATGTGTGTGAGGCTAGGCGGCGGGGAAGTGTGGAAGGTACCAAGTGTTTAAAATCCTCCACTCCAATGGCGTTCAGAGGGGGGAGAAAGCGATACAACTCAGTCAAGAGCTAAAATTCATGCAGCTGATTGACTAAAGGAAACAACGCTGCGGCGAACAATCGAAAAGGCAGGGGTAGAAATGTTGGCTGTGGGGAGGGGGTGCGGAGCAGCGCCGAAGCCTCCTGCCGCTTTGGGACGCGAATTGGTGCTTCCCAAGTCGAACATGTCAGGCTGCGATCTCGGCAATGCGAGCCAATTTGAGAGATCGGAAAGGAAGAAGGCTAAAAACAAGCGGAATAACTGTCAAACCTGCTGCAACGCAAGAATATTTTCCTGTTTCGGCCAAGGAAGAATCACAAGCACTACCTAACTCTCACGAGGCTGAGCAAAAACTGGGATCGCTGGGGAGGAGTCCCGTGGAGGAGGAGAAGCGTTCCACAATTTAAGCCCAGCCTACACATGCAGAGACTGAAGCACCTCCCACTACTGGATGCTCTGAACAACTCAGGGGAGAATGAGTTACCATTCATTCCCTCTTCAAAAGGGGTTAACATGTTATTGGAATGGGACAAGTTGTCTCAGCCAACTCACCCCAGTCTACCCGCTATAGGACAACTCACCACAGGACAACTCAATGAGGGATAACTCAAGTGAGGGACAAATAGAATTGCAGTTCATCCAAGCCTTGAAGACTTCTAACTTGAGAAGGTTCAAAACTAAAGCAAGATAAGACCTGATACAATTCACTTGTCCCTCGTTTGAGTTATCACACTATGAAGTCCCCCATGGCGAGTCACTGGGGCAAGTAATCCAAGGCAAATCAGCCGCAGCCAACTGTCCTAGACCAGGGATGTCAAACTCAAGGCCTGTGGGCCGGATCTGGCCTGCGTGGTGCTTAGATGTGGCCCGTGCGGCTGCTCTGGAAACAGCAAAGAATTGGACCATGGTATCTCTGCCAGCAAAAACAGAGCTCAGGAAGACCATGAGTGGCCCTCTGGCAGAAGCACCACAGGCAGGTCCTTCGCTGTTTCCAGAACAGCCCCATGGGCCAGATCTAAGCACCTCGCAGGCCAGAACCATTTTAACTGTCAGAGTGCTGTAGGCCGTCAGGGTTGAAAACAGGGCCCGAGGGGGCTGTGCAGCAGAGAGCTGCAGGAGGCCATTGTGGCCAAAAACAGGGCCCAGGAGGACGTGCAGGCCCCCCCAAGCTTTGTTTTCACTGGCAGAGGGCTAGCAAAACAAACTAAAAGCAAAACAAAACAAAAGGAAAAATGCTTCCCCCTTTGCATTTGAGCATCCCAGAAGGGACAGGAAAGGAGAAAGACAAAGAGGAAAGACAAAGAAAGAAAGCTGGGAAAAAAGCAAGGAAGAAAAAGAAGGAAAGAGAGAAAGGAAGAAGAAAGGAGAATGAAGAGGGAGAGAGGGAGGGAAGGAAGGAAAGGGTAGCATGTTTAGCACTTGGCCACCAACAGCCCTGCTGCCCTTTCACCATTCCCTTGCATTCTCCTGACTTCTCCGGTGGTCTCCCATCCTATCGCTGAGGATGCTTTAGTTATAAAGCCGGGTCTCCTTGCATGGAGAGGGAGTGAACCTCCCTCTAACCCACATACTTTACCCTCCTGCACATGCCTTGAGCAACTTGGCCAAGAAGACTGAGAACAACAGCAGCAGCCTTGAGGAGAAAGTAAGAGCAGACGTGCCCTGGGAGCTCAAGGGCCAGGCTGGGCACTTGCCTTCTGCTGCCTAGGGCTCTGGACAGCCTGTGATGCCATCTGGGGGTCCGCTGTGCTGCCTGAGAGAGACAGCAAGGCTCCTCTGGAGGACAAGGGTTTGGAGTTCTCCCTGGTCTCGCCTTCCTCTGCTGGAGACAATAGATTCCTCCCAGCCCCGCCCAGGCCACCACAGGTGCCTGACACAAGTGATGTTGAGCTAGCCATGTCCACCATGGCCACACCCAATGTGGCCCACACCAGCCCCCTGAGGTCAAACACAATTCTGATGTAAAGTAAGAGTTTGACACCCCCTGTCCTAGACTTATGCAATAGTTAGAGATGAGCAACAGCTTCCATCTGCATGAGTTGTAAATTCAGGAGGATTCCCAACCTCTAACCTGCTCTATTAGTGGAAATAAGACCCAGTCCATAGTCAATGTAGGAGCCAGAATTGCAAACCAGATACATGAGCATGTTATCTGTCCAAGCATGGTTTAATGGAACCTGAATTGATTTGGTGGACAATTTCAAATAATAACAGATAGGATTTACTCTATTACATTTTTAATTCATTAAAACCAAGATTCAATCCCACCAGACCAATATTCCAAGTATTCAAGCTATAATTTAGAGAGACTTGCATATATGTGTGTGTGTGTGCCTGCTGTGTGCACACACAATGCTATAAAGTGGCAAAATACACCTTCAGTGCTTTATGGCATGAAGGCAGCGTATAATAAACAAACATATATAATAAATAGTATGATAAAGTGCAGGTAGTTTTCACTTAACCACAATTGGGACCAGCAATTCTGTGGCTAAGTGATACAGTTGCTAAATGAAACTGACTATGCCAGACTAACATCAGTTTTGCTGTGGTTTTAAGTCATCCACAATGGTTAAGTAAAACATCATATGATCATGATCTGCAATTTCACTTGACTTCTTTACTGACGTTGCTTGTCCGAAGCCAACTGTGAAGCTTGCAAATGGTGATCATGTGATTCCAAGATACTGCAATTGTAATAAATACACACCAGCTGCAAACCACTTGAATGTGATCATATGATTATGGGGATGCCGTAATGGCCCAGTTGTAAAGTTACTTTTTCAGCCCTGTCTTAACTTTGAATGGTTGCTAAACAGGGAAGTTGTTAATGGAAAACTATGCATATTGTCATCAAATGAACTTGCAACTATCAGATGAATATAATCTAACACCCAGCTTATGATTACAACATTGTAGCATCCCATAGTCATGTGGTTATCATTTGCAGCTTTCTTTGCCAGTTTCCCACAAGCAAAGTCAATGGGAAAGCCTGCAGGAGGTCACAAATAGCAACCATGCAATATCTTTACTTAATGACTCATGGTGATTTGCTTAACGATGGCAGCAAGGAACTGCAGAAACTGCCACCACTAAGCAACATGGTCATGAGATGTTATGCTTTACAAACATATTGCTTAGTGATGGAAATTCTGGTCCCAATTGCCATTGTTAACTGAAAATCACTGGAATATGGGAAATTAAAAAGCAGTCTGGGAGTTAAGAATGAAGAATTTTTGAGAAGATTACTTAACATTCAAATGAGGTTCCTCTAATATAATATGATTTTTAATTATACCCAAAGCTGAGAAGCAGTTAATGATTTCTTTCTACAGCATTTCTCATTTTAAATTAAAACTATTACAAGTTAAATTGCTAACGTAAGTTACATGTAAGAAGTGGGGTTATGATTAAGTCAAATTAATGAACACTTAAAAAGACAGACTGTCTCCCTAATACGGTATATGTGAAAGATCAATTCATATGAAGAATAGTATCTATGGCAGGCTTTCCCCTTCATGTTCTCAAGTATAATGTACTATCGCACTCATCATCTCTAACTACCGGTAGTACTGCCAATAATAGATGGTTGTAGTCCAATACTCCTGAAGGACACTAAGTTAGATAAGAGCTTGTTTAAGTCTCAAATACCCTATACTACGGGGAAGATACTACGGTGGGAATTAGTAGAGTGAGATGTAGGTACAGAAGAAGGGAAGAACTGAGAAGGTAACAAGCCTCCCCTAATCTAAAAAAAAATGAGATGGCATAAGACAGAAAAATAGGAGAGAATAGACTAAGCTTAAGAAAAGCTTTACAATGAGCATGAATTAAAGTATGTGAAATGCAATACTTATTTTAACAAGTTAATATTTACAAAAAAAAAAAAGAGTTGAGCTATTATCCAATATTGTTTGTACTAGTAATACTAACTGGTTTCCAATTCCAGCATCTCTCCATATACAGTATAAACATGAAACTGTAGTTCTATTAATAGCACGATTTTAATTAATAATTTTGCCTGAGGTTGAATGTAATATTCTCTTCAAGAACATGTTTCAGAGACAAATGTAACAGCAAATAAGTTATATTCTTAATTTAAGTTGTCTATATACAGTTCCAATTAACTAAAAAAACAATACTATGAAAAAAAAAATTATAACTCCATAATAACATTATTAATTCCTCTCATAAGGAAAAAAAGCTCTGTGCCATACTAGTGAAAATAACATGCATTATTTTTTCTCAATAACTTTGGAAAATAAGCTCCACAAGCTAATAAAACAGAGTTTATAATATACCATTAACTCTTGACAATGCCAAGGACATGGCAAGGGAAACACTGAAACATTAGAAAAATTAAAGAAAACACTTAAACAGTTAAGCAAATATTCAAACGTATTGTAATAATTTTAAAATACAATGTAATAACTAGTTCAACGGATGAAAAACAGCTTGACTCCTTAAACATCTTCTATTCTTTCAACACTTGCCTTAGAAAATGAAAAGGTTACTTACTGATATGTGAAGTATGTTATTACGAACCACCATACTATCAGCTCTGAAAAGTACAGTATTATAATATGCCTGATAACCCAGATTATAACTAAAACATATCCTGTCATTAATATTTTTCATCTTCTCTAAGTCAAAACCTTCATAATAATGACACATCAAACTGTGCAGTTCACCAGCCAGTATGCAACAACTAGCTTGGTATTTGAAAACCTCATCTTATATTCCCCATCAAGACAACAAATGTATGAGATGAAGGATATGATTTTTTTCCCCAGTAATTGCATCCTTATTAGCTTATCCCAATCATTTTATACATTCCATCAATAATTATTTTGTGTGCAAAAACAGAAATTTTGTTACTTTTAAGATTACAGCTATTCTATTTACTCTGTATTATTCTATTTATATTCTAAGCAATTGCTATTTCACCAGTAGTTTGTTACTTCGTTATTTTAGTATAATATATTATATTTTCATTCTGAGCACAAATAATTGCAAGTTTATTATTTTACTTTTCACATTTTTGAACTGCCCATCTCCCTCAGTTCTTGCTCATATTAGCAGGCAAATATCCTCAGCTAAAGATGATATATTTCTAGCACATCAACTTATCATTCTACCTGCCACCAGTATACGTTAGCCATTTTTTTAGAAGATAACCTGTAACATTTCAAAATATAGCATGCAGAAAAAATAATGGCTACTGATATGGGGCAGAATGTGATACCTGGCTAGGATTATGGGACTATCTTTTTTGCAAACACCCTTCAGAGGTTCATCTCAGGTAAACTTTTATGGAAAATAATACTGTCATAATAGTTGCAGGCCAACATTATAAACAAAATCTAAAACATGTTACGTTATTCTTCAATTAAAAATTAGTTTCATGACTGATTCGTCCAAGTTTCTGTGTACATTCTGCTAATTCATATACTCTGTCAACTATTCAGAATTACTTTCATTTTTTTCAGTCACATCACTGCTCGTATTATATTTATTCAGCGGAAATTTTAAAGGTTTGACTTCTAAAATACTTCAAGCCAGCTTACTGATATTGCTACCTGTGCTGAAACTATGATAGGAAAACAAACATATCATATCTAAAAATTCATTTCAAAAAATAAATGCCAACTATTAGTTTGTGTGTGCGTGCATACAACATGTGTACTAGCTCCTGAATCATCCTATTACGGTACATTAAGGCAAAGGGCCAACTTTGTTACGCCCACTAAATGCTGGATTAGAAACCAGGACACTATGTGTTCCCTTAGGCACAGAAACTACTTTGGTCATTTTGGACCATTCATTCATTCAAAAGTAAAATCTAAGGCTGTTCCTATTATCACAGCATTTGTTAAGCAGAAAGGTATGAGCAGTATAGGTTCTATCAGCTAGTAAACTATAAACCCAACATCCTTCATCACTGGATGGGAACAACAGGAAATACCAATGCTGTAAGCGAGACTGGAAAGTCAGAAATTTATACAGCTGCCCATCTTATACATCATAAACCTGGAAAGGGGGCTTAAAAATAATAATAAAAAGCATAATACTGTCATATAAATCCTAGTGCTCCAACAAAACAATGCAACCTTCACACCCCAAAACAACTTTCCAGACATACACTTCTCCAACACTTGTTGGAAAAGCCAGGTCTTCAGGTCCTTTTAGAAGGCAAGAGAGTTGAGTCTGCTTGAAGTCAGGGCAAAGGGTGTTCCAAGGGCAAAGGTTGCAATTGGGAAGACATACTGTACTGCTAGGGCCTGCTAGATGGCAACATTTAAGGGATGAGAACTGGCATATAGCCACCCCATGAGACCTGATAAAAGTGTACTGATACCCTCAGGGAAAGGCAGCCCCACAAATAACATGGACTCATGTCATTCAGGACTTTAAAAGTAATCAACATCTTGAGTGGCGCCCAGGAAAGAACTGGAAACCAGTGCAGCTTAAGCAACAATGGTGCAACATGGGCAAACCATAGGATAACCAGAAAACTTCATGCACCACTGCATTCTGGATCAGTTGTAATTTCTGGATGAGTCTTCAAAAGCAGCCCCATGCAGAGTACATTACAGTAATTCAACCAGGAAGTGACTAGGGCCATGAACAAGGTGTCCTAGTCCAGGAATAGGGCAAAGTGAAACTAAGAGGACTGCCAGCTACTCCTCCACCAAGAGCAACAAATCCAGCAACAACCCCAAACTGTGCACCAGCTCTGCCTGTGGGAGTGCAACCATGGTGACGATTCCTGAAAGATGATTCCTGAACATAAAAGGGGAACAAAAAAACTCCTAGCCATTCTTGTCATGCTTTGGTTGATTCAAAGCCAGCTCTTCCCCACCCAAATATTTATAGCCTCCAGGCACTGAGACAACTCTGGGACAATGCTGCTTAGGCAGCCAGGAATAGCAAGAGATGTGCAACTGGATATCAGCAGCTGATGATACCATATTCCATGGTGCTTGATAACCTCTCCTAGCAGCATCCTGTTGATTTTAAAAAGTAGGTAGAAAAGAGTTAAGCTTGGAGGCACTCCACAACATGGGGGAGAGCTAGGACTTGCCACCTCCCACTACCATCAATACTGACTTGAATCTGCCACAGGAGAAACACTACAAACAAACCCCACTCAATCCCTAGAGACAGTCCAGAAAGATACCAAGATCAGTGATATTGAATGCTGCTGAGAGATCTAGGAGGGCCAAAATGGATGTACTGCCACCATCCAAAGCCCTCCAGAGATAACCCACTAGTACGAAAAATGCTATCTCAGTGCCGTAACCTCACCTTAGCCTTGCCTGAAAAGGTTCTGCTTCTTCAGTTAATTTGGTGAACTGAGCACCGACTACTGTCTTCCCTAAAAGGATGGGTTGGAAATTGGGCAAAAAGCTGTCCTAACAGAGTTGAACCCAAGACCTCTGAGGAAGTGCATATACCGCTGCCTTTCCTTCAAGGAAGGTGCTCCCACTCCAACAATAAAGCAATAATCACATGAACCCACTGCATACTATTTTCCAGGGGCCCTTAACCAATCAGGATGATTCTATCTATTTCCTTGGGAGTAACAAGCTCAGACTTTTCTATATAATGGATCTCAGACATACTACCATCACTTTCATAAGACTTCCAGGCCAGTAGCTAATTCTATGCCAAGTTGACTAACTTTACTTGACAGATGCCAAGAACATTCTTCACAAAAGCCAAACATGGGCTGTCCCAGTCTCTCCTTACCCAGAAGAGATCTGGTCATCCTAAACAGAATCACCAGCTGATTATCTGAAGACACAAGAGCAGAGAAGTAAACTCACTTCATTACACTTATTACAAGGTAAGTCCTAATAAAGGCTCTTACTTGTAGCCTTGCACTTCATCTTTTGCCAGCAAGTCAATGTGTCCCTTGTGTTGTTTGATCTCCCACAACTCTTTGGTAAGCCAAGGAGCTCTCTGGGATCCACAAGCAAAAGGAATCCAGATAGGGATGAGCCAATTCCAAGGCCCTCATTACATGCTCATTTTAAGCTTTGGCCACAATTGACCAAATTGTGATCCAAAGCTTCAGAAAATTCCCAAGCTCGTTCTTGAACTTAACAGGCCCATCAATTTCCTAGGATGGGCTGACTAAATAGGCCCTATCTCTCTGCAATGGGGAGTGGACACAAAATTCTAGAACTGAAAGGCCAACCACTTCTGGTTATTGGGAAGTAAACTACAAAGTTGTGTCCATGAAGTTATTAGGATCACAAAGCATAATTATTAACCTGAAAATTCTCCTCAAATAACTGACATTTCCAGTATTTCTATAATTTATCACATTCTGCAGCTGACATAGCTATAAGGTTTTAATAAAACTGTCTAGTATTTGTCAGCTAACTATTCACATTTCATGCTCTTTAGAAAAAAGTTTTCTATGCTATTATATAAATAAGAAACTATTCACACCAGCAATGAACTAACAAGTCTAACTGAAATAAGTTTAAAGTTTTGCAAGATAAAAAAAACTTTGTTCTACTGAACAAACAGCAAGCTCTTAGACAAACTGCTACATCAGCATCGACTCTAGGTTGCTCTGACTCAGGTGATCTAGGTGCACCTTCACCACATTCTGTTTTCTGCTCCCTTCCTATGCTCTAGTCCATTTATGTTTTAAGTTGCCTCAACCATTCTAAGAAAATAATCTAACCGGAGGGGGTGGGGAGGAGGCTAAAACAAAAGTCAACTTCTTACCTTCCACCCGTGATTCCAAATGTTTATCCAAATCTGCATCTCTTTTCATTGCCTCATCTGAGACCTTAGGAGCATTTGAAAAGCAAACTAGAACAATACTCATGTTATCACGACTTCCCTATATTTGGGGAAGAAAAAAAGATGACATAATTGAGATGAATGCTTATCTTTTTCACAGCCTTAGATTGCATATTTATTCAATTAAAATCTTTCAAAAACTATGTGCAGTTGATTTCCAAATTTAATTAGGTAAACTCCCATTAAATTGTGCTATTGACTAAACAGTTTCTAATAAAAGAATAAAGACGAACTATTTCCATTTCTTCTTTGAATGCCTTCAAAATCTTCTCTGGAGAACAGGGATTTTGAAAGAGTTAGGCCTGCAGAGCTGAACAAAAGTCCAACCGACTAGGAAGACTTCTCACCCAACTTTAAATCTTTCTTAAATAACTTAGTACTTAGGAGATTTATCCCACGCATACATCAATTCAGAACATCTCATATAATGTATCATTTTGCAGCAATGTTCAGCTACTCAAATCCAGTATTGTAATCAGTATGGCCATGAAGCATCATTTCTACTTTGGTCTGAATAGCTGTGTCTTTTTACAAAAGGAAATCAGGGAGCAAAGTAATAATCTATATAATTAAAATGTTATCAACTGTGGACAAGATGGATGCATATGAGCTAGATCAGGGGTCACTAAATATTCAGACCTCAGGGACCACTAAATTCTTAATTTTAAATCTCGCGGACCACTAATATGATCTGTCTAATGCCCAACTGGATGACCGTGACTAGGTGGTCATGTGACTGGGTGGGTGTGGCCAACTCGATGTCACTCAAGTCGAGGAGCGCCTTGCCAGCCTCTATTCGCTCCTCCCCTCCCAGCCACTCCTCAACAGGTCACCCGGGCTCCTTAGGACCTCAACAGGAAGCAGTTGTTGGAACTAAGCAGCCACCACAAGAAAGAGTTGGCAAAGCAGTTGGCTCAGTTCAAATTGGATCTGACCGAGAAGGAGGCTCAGCAGAAGCATCTCACTGAGGACTACAAGCATAGGCTTTCAAAGCAGAGGGAAGACCTGCGGGAGTGCAAGGCCAGATATCGGCACCTGGAGGCTCAGTGGGCTGAGATGTTCAGCCAGTTCCAGGCCATGATGCAATCCCACTGAAACAAGGCCCTCTGGCTCTTCACCACCAGGGGCACTTCCCTCCAGTCTTTGGCCAAAGTCCTGCACCAGGAGGCTGAAGCAGACCCCAAGTCGAAATTTCTTCCCCCCCTCCGACCCGCACAAAATGACCCTCAATGGGGAGACTCTCGGCAGCAACACAAACATTCATTGCACGTATCTGGCCCAGGGGGCATAATTTGAGGACCCCTGATTTAGTGTAATATAAAAAAATGCAAATAATTTTTCTGTGGACCAACAAAATTTTCTCATGGCCCACCAATTGGTGACCGCTGAGCTAGAGGATACTGTAGTCTTATGGATTTACCACTGATTGTATCATATCCAAATAATGCTTGTAAATAGTTGAGCCTTAAGAAAAGTTCAAGTAGGGGTTGCACAGAGTACCATTCTCAGTCCACTGTTACTCTTTATAAATGATTTAGAGGAGGTAAATGATAGGAATGGATAACAAATTTGCAGTAAGGGGACTAGCTAATACTTCAGAAAATAAAACCATAATTTTATACTTAGTAAGACTGAACTCTTGCCAAACTCCAGAATGAGATACAGTAGTGAGGACCAGGTAGAAGTTGCAAATACAGGACTGCAGGGATCCAACTTGGCAGCAGTCTTATGGAAAGGAACTTGGACAATTATCCAACCACCACCTGAATATCAGCACGCAATAAGATGCAACAGGTAAAAGGCTGGTATAATCTGGGACTATATTCACAAAAGTACTGTGGGTAGCTGTCAGGTGCTAAAAGTTTCCATCTCCTCTGCCCTGGACTGATTACACTTGGTACTGTGCCCAGTTTGTTCATTTATATTTCTTTATAATTTCAATATTTAAGGCCACATTCTTATCAGTAATTCTGGACAGCATATAGTAGTTTAAGAACAGTTAATTTTTTTTAAAAACAACAACAACACTGGGATGGCAAACACATTCTCAATTACTAAATTACATAATAAATAGCAGATGCAGACATTATCCTAGCTCAGTGTCTGTGGAAAGAACACGAAAAGGGCCATGTGGAATTCAGAGAGGAATGTTGTTCCAAAGAATAGGTGCAGTAAAAGAGAAAAAATAAACACACTTTAAAAGAAACATGGAGAAGTTGGAATGGATCACAAGATATTTGTTAGAAGGGACATTGTTCTTACCTGATACGTTCCTTCTCAGTGTGCTGAGAGAGAATCCAAGGAATGGGTTAATTCTGCTCTTCTGCTTGGAGACTGAATCAATCAATCTTTTGTTCACGCTCCTTTGCCTGCGCATGCTCAATTTTGATGAAGGCATAGTGATTGACTTGACATATTTCCAGTGCTGATTTTGACCCCTCCTGGACTTTAGACCAGACAGTCACAGGGTGGGGTTGGATTCTCTTTCAGCACACCAAGGAGATATCAGGTAAGACCAACGCCCCTTCTCCAGTGTGCTGAGTAGAGAATCCAAGGAGTGAGACATACCAAAGCTGGTTGTCCTAAGGGTGGGTAGCAGTCTGGTCCCGAGTCCCCAAATCTATATGCACCTTCTGAAGCACCCGTCTGCAGAAGGCCACTTCAGCTGAAGTGAAGGCGTCCAATTTATAGTGTTTTATGAATGGGGATGGAGAAGACCATGTTGCTGCCCTACATATATCCTCAATAGAGGCCTGTGTCGCCCACACAGCTGGGCTTCTGGTGAAATGGGCTGTCACTCACCTGGGCAATGGAAGAGCTTGAAGCTTGTAAGCTTTAATGATGCATGCCCACATCTACCGGCCTATGGTTGAAGGTGTAAAGGGCTGGAAAGATACAAACAGGGATTCTGTCTTTCTAAGAGAGGCTGTCTTCTTGATGTAGGAGTGGAGAGCCCTCCTAATCTCCAAAAAATGTGCCATTTTTCTCCAAAGCGTGGGTTGGTTCAGGCAGAAGTCTGGAAAATTATTTCCTGTGCCCTGTGGAACGAGTAGTTCACCTTGAGGAGGAAGGAGGGGCCCAACCACAGAACCACCTTGTTTGGATGGAATATGCAAAGGTCCTTTCTATTGGAGATGGCCACCAGTTCAGATATTTTTCTGGCCGAAGTGATGGCCATGAGGAAGGCCACTTTGACAGTGAAGAAGTACTGGCTGATCGTAACTGGTCGAACGACGTTGAGATGAGAGCTTGTAGTACTTTAGGCAGATTCCAAGTGGGGTACCTGTGTACCTCAGGAGGCTTTAGGTTAGTTGCGCCTCTGATGAAACTGCACATAATCTGCTGTAGAGCGAGGGACTCCAGATGCCTGCAGGACAATACTGAGGCCAGAGCTGCGGGAGACCCTACACCATTTCAGACAAATGGCAGTCCAATCTCTTCTTGAAAGTCTCAAGTGATGGCGCTCCCACAACTTCCGAAGGCAAGCTGTTCCATGGGTTGATTGTTCTGTCAGAAAGTTTCTCATTTCGAGGTTGAATCTCTCCTTGGTCAGTTTCCATCCATTATTCCTTGTCTGGCCTTCAGGCGCTTTAGAAAATAGCTTGACCCCTTCTTCCCTGTGGCAGCCCCTCAAATATTGGAAGACCACTATCACGTCTCCCCTGATCCTTCTCTTTACTAGACTAGCCAAGTCCAGTTTCTGCAACCGTTCGTTGTATGATTTAGCCTCCAGTCCCCTAATCATCCTGGTTGCTCTTCTCTGTACTTTTTCTAGAGTCTCAACATCTTTTTTATAATGTGGTGACCAAAACTGGATGCAGTACTCTAGGTGTGGTCTTACTAAGGCTTTATAGAGTGGTATTAGTACTTCCCTTGATCTTGATTGTATCCCTCTGTTAATACAACTTAGGATTGCATTAGCTTTTTTGGCTGCTGCTGCACACTGCTGGCTCATATTTAGCTGGTTGTCCACTAAGACTCCAAAATCCCTCTCACAGTTACTGCTATTGAGCCTGGTTTCACCCAGTCTATATGTGTACTTTTGGTTTTTCTTGCCTAAGTGTAGGACTTTACTTTTCTCTACATTGAATTTCATTTTGTTAGATACGGCCCAGTGTTCTAGTCTGTCAAGATCCATCTGGATCTTGAGCCTATCTTCTTGGGTGTTAGCTATTCCTGCCAGCTTAGTAACATCTGCAAATTTGGTAAGTTCCCCTTCTATTCCCTCATCTAAGTCGTTAATGAAGATATTGAAGAGTACTGGGCCTAAGACAGAACCTTGTGGCACCCCCACTGCTTACTTCCCTCCATGTAGACTTAGACCCATTAAGGACTACTCATTGAGTATGGTTTGCCAGCCAGTTGCGAGTCCATCTAGTGGTGGTGCTATCTATTCCACTTTTTTCTAGCTTACTAAGAAGTAGGTTGTGGTCTACTTTGTCGAATGCCTTGCTGAAATCTAAATATATTATGTCCACAGTATTTTGCTGGTCTACTAATTTAGTCAATGTGTTGAAGAATGAAATAAGATTGGTTTGGCATGATCTGTTCTTAACAAACCCGTGCTGACTGCTAGTTATTACTTTATTTGTTTCTAGATGTTGGCAGATGTTTTTTAATTATCTTTTCCAGTATCTTCCCGGGTATTGATGTTAGGCTGATTGGTGTATAGTTTCCTGGTCTGTTTTTTTTTTTTTTTTTTTCCTTTTTTGAAGATGGGAATCACATCAGCTCTTTTCCAGTCCTCTGGTAGTTCCCCGGTGCTCCAGGATTTTTGAAAGATATGGTGCAGTGGTTCTGAGATGACCTCTGCCATCTCCTTTAAAACTCTGGGATGTAATCCATCAGGCCCCAGTTATTTGTTTTCATCAAGATCAGACAGGTTTTCTCTTAATATTTTTTAAACTTATTTTAACTTTTATTTCTGGTCTGTCTTTTACAGTTATGTTTTTGGTGGGTTGAGCTATAGTTTCTTTTTGCATTAAGACGGATGCAAAAAATGAGTTAAGCAGTTCTGCTTTCTCTCTGTTGCCTGTTACTTCCTTGCCATCTTCTCTCTTTAGTGGACCAACTGTTTCCTTGTTTTTTTTCTTGTTATTTACATGTTGGAAGAAACTTTTTTTTTATTAACTGACTTTTGTTGCAAGTCTTTGTTCGTTCTGAGCTTTTGCTATCCTGACTTCGTCTTTGCAGATTCTGGCTATCTGCTGATATTCTGCCTTAGTTGTATGTCCTTCTTTCCATTTTTTGTACTTGTCCTTTTTTTTCTTTCAATTTGCCAGAGAGATTTTTTTGCAGCCATGCTGGTTTCTTCTTGGATTTCTTGTTTTCTTTCTCAGTATTGTGCTGGTCTGGGCTTCTATGATAGTACTTTTTAGAGTTTCCCAAGATTCTTGAGTTGTTTTCCCCTTTAGGATTTTCATCCATGGAATCTTTCCCAAGTTCTCTCTGAGTTTATTGAAATCAGCTTTTAAAATCCAAGACTCTGTTGTCATTATATTCTGTTGCTTGTGTTTGTGTTATGTTGAATTCTGGTATGACATGGTCACTCTCACCCAAGGTTCCTGCAGTTTCAACTCCTTTTATCACTTCTTCTGTGTTTGTAAGAATTAAGTCCAGTATGGCAGTCCCTCTAGTTTCACCCTCTACCTTTGGACAAAGAAATTGTCAGCTAGATTGGTTAGGGACTTATTTGATTTCTCACTTGGTTTTCCAATTGATATTAGGATAATTGAAGTCTCCCATTACTATTGTTGTGTGTTTCCTGCATATGTTTGTTAGTTGGCTGGCAAAAAGGACATCTATTTTTTCTGCTTGATTTTTTCTTTTATATTGACCCATATGCATTCTAGGTGGTTTTCATCTTTGGTTTCATGCATTTCTTAGTGGTCCTTTACATACAGTGCAAATCCACCTCCTCTTTTATGGGGTCTGTTTTTTTTTAAATAGTTTGTATCCTTCTACCAGTATGTTCCAGTCATGGGTTTCATCCCACCAAGTTTCTGTTATTCCAACTATATCATATTTACCTTCATGTATTCGTAGTTCGAATTCACCCTGTTTGTTCCCCAGACTTTGTGCATTTGTATATAGGCACTTGAGATCTTTATGTCTGACACTGAATTTACTGTCTACATCACCTGTGTTGTGCATGCCTGTCCCTACTTTCTTGCCACCTGTTTGATTAGTGCACATGGTATGGCACTCACTATTAAATGCTTGGTTTTGGTTGGCATCAAGGTTGATAATCTTACCTGCACAAACATCTATTTTGCATGCAGTGGTATCCTTATTAGTTTTAGGTTGCTGGGGACAGAGATGTTCTGAATCCATTAATTCTCTGTCTCTGCTGTTCAGTTTAAATGTTTATCCAGGAAATCTGTGAATTTAATGCCAAGTAACTCAGTCCCTTTCTTTGATGGATGCAAATCATCTCTTTTGTACAGTTTTTCATTGGACCAGCTGCAGACATCATGACTAATAAAACCAAAGCCTTCCCTTTTACACCACTCCTTTAGCCACACATTAAACTCTGCTACATGCTGCCCTTTCCCTTTTTGTTCCTTGTATACTGGTAGAACCTCTGAAAAGATAAGCCTACAGCCCATATTACTAAGTTCATACCCCAAGCTCTGGAAGTCTTTCTGAACAAAAAGTACATCCTTCTGGGACAGATCATTTGTACCAAGATGTATAATAGCATCAACATCAAATTCCTTGCTGGCATTCTTGACTATCTTAAGAATACGCTTCTTGTCTCTGCTGGCAGTAGCACCTGGAAGACACCTGACCTCTTTCAAAACCTCAGTATCCTTTCCTACATTTACAACCCTTACAATTGAGTCCCCAACCAGAAGGTGGCTTCTCTTTTTGGATGCCTTGCTCTTCTTGTGTGACTGGTGCATAATACCTGATTCACACTTTCTCCTTGCCAAAATAAGTTCTTCTTCTAGGACCATGATCCCCGGCTTACTTGAGTTATCATTATCACAACTACCTTGACCTGTCACTTTAGTGTCCCTATTAAGGTCAACAAGGGCACTGTATCTGTTATGCTGGGACACAGCAAAAGCTTTGTGTTTATGGTCCACAGCTCTCACCCTGCCAGATCCCACGGTTGTCCATACTGCCCTTTTCCTGTAGGATCTTTGTGGTAGTGGGAGCTGGTAGCACGGCAGCTCAATAGATGGCTGGATTGGGCACCTAATTTCTGCTTGGATAGCGCAGATTAGAGATTCTAAATAGGTAATCTGTCCATGTAGACTGGTAATTTTTTTATGAAGAGGACAGTATCCAAGTTTGAAAAGAGTACTGCAAAAGTATTACACTGAACTAAGCCAGTCAATTTGAAATAAAATAAAATCACAATCTCAAGTGCACTTACCCTAAATGTATTGTTGGTATTTTGGTTTATAGTTATATGATTCGCGCGCCATTAGGTGCACGGGCCGCTATCTTTCTCCTTTCTACTCACCCTCTGCTTCCTTCACAAGCAGCCAGCAGCTCCTTCCACAACCTCTGGGAATTTGAAATGCAATGGAAGCAATTCAAACTGCCTCTCTCCTTTCTACTCACCCTCTGTTTCCTTCACAAGCAGCCAGCAGCTCTTCCCACAACCTCTGGAAATTTGAAGTGCAATGGAAGCAATTCAAACTGCCCCTCTCCTTTTTACTCACCCTCTGCTTCCTTCACAAGCAGCCAGCAGCTCCTTCCACAACCTCTGGGAATTTGAAGTGCCAGATGGTCAATTGGAGCTATTGTGGTTCTGGATGAACTACGACCACCTGACTGAGGGAGATTCTGTCCAGAGGAATCCTCCAAGGTCTGGATACCGACAGGATGATCAAATCTGCGTACCACGGACATCTGGCCAGTGGGAAGCTAGAAGCACGTTCTCTGCCTTCTCTGTCAGCACCTTCTTGATTACCCATAGGATGAGGGGGAGATGAGAAAAGGCATATAGTAGTCCTCGGGGCCACGGACTGCAGAGTGGCCCCTTCCACCCCTGGTGTTGTAAACCTGGGTAGAAGGGTGTTTGATGGAAAGGCGAACAGATCCAGTATCCAGAAGCTGAACCTTTCTGACAGTTCCCGAAATAGGTCTGGGTGCAGGCGCCACTCTGAGTGGTCGACTGTGGTTCTGCTGAGCCAGTCCTCCTGTACATTTGCTGTCCCTGAGATGTGCTCCAGAGAGAAGATGTCTCTCTGCCCAGAGGCACAGTTATTCAGCCTCTCGCATGAGGGATCTGGAGTGGGTGCCTCCTTGGTGGTTAAAGTGGGTCTTGGTGGAGAATAAAATAGAATAGAATAAAATAGAATAGAATAGAATAATAGAATAGAATAGAATAGAATAGAATAGAATAGAATAGAATAGAATAGAATAGAATAGAATAGAATAGAATAGAACAGAACAGAACAGAATAGAATAGAATAGAATACTTTATTGGCCAAGTGTGATTGGACATACAAAGAATTTGTCTTGGTGTAAATACTCTCAGTATATATAAAGAAAAGGTACATTCGTTAAAAATCAAGAATCATAACGTACAACACTTAATGATAGTCATAGAGTACAATCAACAATCAAATCATATTAGGAAACAGTCAAGTGGGAGGAGATGGGTGATATGGAGTGGTGAGAAGATTAACAGTAATAGTAGTGTACACTTTGTAAATAGTTGAACAGTGTTAAGGCAATTATTTGTTTAGCAGAGTGATGGCTTTCGGGGAAAAACTGTTCTTGTGCAGTGCTCTATAGCGTCGTTTTGAGCGAAGGAGTTGAAACAGTTTATGTCCGAGATGTGAGGGGTCTGTAAATATTTTCACAGCCCTCTTTTTGACTTGTGCAGTATACAGGTCCTCAATTGAAGGCAGGTGTGTAGTAATTGTTTTTTCTGCAGTCCTAATTATCCTCTGAAGTCTGTGTCTGTCCTGTTGGGTTGCAGAACCAAACCAGACAGTTATAGAGGTTCAGATGATAGACTCAATAATTCCTCTGTAGAACTGTATCAGCAGCTCCTTGGGTAGTTTGAGCTTTCTGAGTTGGTGTAGAAAGAACATTCTTTGTTGTGCTTTTTTGATGATGTTTTTGATGTTAGGTTCCATTTTAGGTCATGTGATATAGTAGAACCTAGAAATTTTAAGGTCTCTACTTTTGATACTGTGTTGTCTAGTATTGTTAAGAGGCGGTAGTATAGGAGGGTTTCTTCTAAAGTCTACCACCATTTCTACGGTTTTGAGTGTGTTCAGTTCCAGATTGTTCTGGTTACACCATGAGGCAAGTTGTATAACCTCCTGTCTGTATGCAGATTCATCGTTGTCACGAATGAGACCAATCACTGTTGTGTCATCAGCAAACTTCAGTATTTTAACAGATGGATCATTTTAGATGCAGTCATTGGTATATAGGGAGAAGAGGAGATAGCACACAGCCTTGGGGGGACCCTGTGCTGATTGTACAGGTATCAGATGTGATTCTGCCTAGCTTCACCTGCTGCTTCTTGTCTGTTAGGAAGCTTATGATCCACTTACAAGTGTGTTCAGGTACCGCTAGTTAGTTTAATTTACTTAGAAGAGTGTCTGGAATGATGGTATTGAATGCTGAACTGAAGTCTACAAAGAGGACCCTTGCGTAGGTATTTGGAGATTCAAGGTGTTGTAGGATGTAATGCAGAGCCATATTAACAGCATCATCTGTCGATCTATTTGCTCGGTATGCAAACTGCATGGGATCTAACAGCGGATCTGTGATGGTTTTCAGGTGGGACAGCATAAGCCTTTCAAAGATTTTCATAACTACAGATGTTAGAGCAACTGGTCTGTAGTCATTCAGTTCCTTGATGGAGGGCTTCTTTGGCACTGAGATGATGGTAGAACGTTTGAAGCAGGAAGGAACATAGTACATCTCTAGTGATCTATTGAAGATTCGGGCCAATTGGTCGGCACAGATGTTTAAGCAAGGAGTTATCTTGTCTGGCCCTGGTCCTTTTCCTGGCTTCTGTTTGTGTAATAGATCTTGCATTTCTTTTTCTGTGATCACCAGAGGTTGTGAGCCCAATGGATTGGGGCCAGTTGTAGGAGGCTTGGCTGTTGTTGGTGTGTTTGAGATGTGGGTTGTAGAGATAGGTGGCTGTAGTTTCTTTCCAAAACTGCAGTAAAACACATTCAGGTCATCTGCCAGTTGTTGATTTCCTTCTGCCTTTGAAGGTGGTTTGCTGAAGCCAGTGATGTTTTTAAGAATTTTCCACATGTTTGCTGGTTCATTTGTTGAGAATTGATTCTTTAACTTTTCAGAGTAGCTTCTTTTTGCTGCTCTGATCTCTCTTGTTAATATGTTTCTGGCCTGGTTGTATAGCATTCTGTCACCTTTTCTGCAGGCTTCCTCTTTGGAACGACATAGCTGCTTAAGTTTAGCTGTGAATCAAGGTTTATTGTTACTATATATTTGCAGGTTCCTTGTTGGCACACATAAGTCTTCACAGAAGCTAATATATGATGTTACAGTATCTGTGAGCTCATCTAGATCTGCAGAGGCATCTTCAAAAACATTCCAATCAGTGCAATCAAGGCAGGCCTGGAGTTTCAGCTTTGCCTCATCCGACCAAGTCTTCATTGATTTAATTGTTGGTTTAATGGTTTTAAGTCTTTTGTCTGTAGGCAGGTACAAGGTGAATCATGCAATGGTCAGAGTGTCCCACAGCTGCTTGTGGTAAAGACCTATAAGCATCTTTTACTGTTGTGTAGCAGTGGTCTAAAGTATTTTTGCCACTGGTGGGACAATTTACATGCGGGGAATACTTTGGGAGCTCTTTTCTTAAATTTGTTTGATTGAAATCTCCTAAAATGATGGGAAGGGATCCTGGGGGTTTGGCTTCAGCCTCCATAATTTGATCAGCAAGAGTTCGTAATGCCTTGTTTACACAGGCTTGTGGAGGAACATACACAGCTATTAGGAGAAATGAGGAGAACTCACGTGGAGAGTAAAATGGCTTGCAGTTGAGTTTTCATCACAAAACTTATATATTATAGTTATATCCTGAGACCAGCTGTTGTTGATATATAAACATAATCCTCCACCCTTTGTTTTACCTGATGTCTCTTCAATTCTGTCTGATCTAAATGTCTGAAATCCTGGGATGTATATGGTGTTGTCCCCATGAATTTGTGGATTAAGCCAGGTTTCAGTAAAACAAAGAACAGCTGAATTATGAAAATCAGAATTCCATCTATTTAAGAGATGAATTTCATCCATCTTGTTAGCCAGTGAGCTTAAATTAGTCAGAAACATTGAAGGGAGAGGAGTTTTTTCCCCCTATTCCTTAGTCTGTTTAAAATTACCACTCGTTTACCTCGTCTCCTCTTCCGGCGTGGTCGCTTCTTTGCTTTCTTTGTTGTAATCCATAGCACCGGCGAATTGGTTAGAATCTCCTACACGTTTGCAAAGACAGGTAGGGGTGAGGAATCAGAAAGCTGCTCCTTAAGGAAACATTGCCTAATTCTTAGCAGATGGTCTCATGAGTATGAAATCCATAGTGAATTGCAAATAATAAGGAATAAAGAAACCATTAGAGAGCATTCACCGAGGCAGCCGTCGTTGGTGCCATCTTGGTCACATTGTCCGTCAGAATGAATACATGGTGTCCAGATATCGCGTCCTGGAACCATTTGAGTGCCAAGTGCAATGCCTTGAGCTCCAGTCAGTTGATATTGTTCCTCAGGTCTGCCTGAGACCACTGCCCTTGTACCATCTGGGACTGGAAGTGGCACCCCAGCCAAAGAGGCTGGAGTCTGCGGTGATGGTCAGGCAGCTGGGCTCCTTGAAAACACATCCTTTGGTTATGGCTTGCGACATCCACCACTGGAAGGAATGAAGTACCCTTGGTTGAACCTGAACCCTGGTATTCGAGTTGCTCCTGCTGGACCATTGGTAGGGCAGGAGGAACCACTGTTAAGGCTCTGGCGTGCAGGTGTGCCCAAGGTACAATATGCAGGACACCAATTTGCCCAGGAGTTGGGAGAGGAGGGCCAGGGACACTGTCCGGTCTGCTCGGATCCACCTTGCTAAGGTCCTGACCTGATGCTCCTGGGATAGGGAGATAGGGCAATGTATGAAGAAACTCAGAGGTGTGGAGAGGAATTCAAGGGTGAGATCTAATCTCTCCATATTCAAGACCCAGGGATCCGTCGTGGTTGCTTCCCACTGATTGGTGAATAGACTTAAGTACCCGCCAATGGGAGGGTTGGACCTTTCGTCACTTTGAGCGGCAAAAGGGGCAACTGCCTGTGCCACAAAATGGTTGCCTGCCTTGGAAGTGTTATCTATTTCTGTCTCTGAACACGGATCTGTCTGGTCAGACTTGTCTGTGGGCATACATCTCTGGGGTTGAGAGGTGTCAAACCCTGGGTCTTTGCGCCGAAAGGCTTATGGAAACAAAGTGAGGGACAGCAGTCAGCTCATCTGTATAGTGAAGATAAGACCTTTCTCCTGTCTTTAGTCTCCACCAGAATGGGCTCTAGAGCCTCTCCAAACAGCTTACTCCCCTTGAAGGGAGCAGAGGCCAGTTTTCACTTATACTTCATGTCCACCTGCCAATGGTGAAGCCAAAGTAGCCAACAGGCTGCCATCGAAGAGGCAATGGCCCTGGGAGCAAATTTGGTGGCCTTCAAGGTAGCATCCACTGAAAATTCTGTAGCCACTACCAGTTTGTCAAAGTCCTGGTGTAAGCAGAGGTCACCAGGAGGAACCCTCGCTTGCATCTGGTGGAGCCAGAGCAATGAGGCCCAGTTGAAGAATGAGGCGGCTGTGGCTGCTTTGACCATCCAAGTAGCTGCCTGATGCACCTTCCTATCCTGTCTTCAGAGCATCCTCCACGTTGTTAGAGATTAGAGCCAGGGACCTTACTGTAATTTTCCAGAATCCAAGGAATAACTCTGTCCTTCTGTTCTAAGAGCACTCTTCTATACGTCTCTTCTGAACAAAGACCGAGTCAAAACTGGGCATGCACAAGCAAAGGAGGTGTGACCAAAATATTGATTGACTCAGTTTCCGAGTAGAAGAGTTAACCCATTCCTTGGATTCTCTACTCAGCACACTGGAGAATAAGGGATCTAGAAACCTAGCCCTATGAAAAATTATTAAGAAAGCAGTCAGGTTTAACTTGCAAAGAGAAGAAAATATGGAAGGGATTTACAAAATGTATGTCACATACAAAAGGAAAGAAACTTACTAATACCTTGAGACCAGGGCAAGGACTAGGGATATGCAAAATTCACTGAATTAGGAACAGAATATTCACCCCTAGAATAGCATCATCTGAGAGGAAGTTTCACACATTCTGATAGGGGATTGGAATGTATTTATTATTTATAAAATGTACTGGCTGCCCGTCTTATCACAGGGTAACTCTGGGCAACTTACAATCATAAAAAAAATCTATTTGGTTGTATCAGACCCCTCCAATATCAGTGAGATTTGCACATCCTTAACAAGAATCAACAAGCTGAAATTAAAAGAAAAGGGTTCTAGCTGAATATAACACTTTCCCAGTGATAAATGTTAAGCAAAAAAAACAGTGTGACTACAATGCAGGTAATCTTTGACTTTCAACTTGTGTAATAATAATTCAAAGTTGCGATAGCTCTGGAAAAAGTGGCTCCTGACCCATCTTGAAAGTTATGACATCCCACTAACCATGAGGTTGTGTGATCATAAATCAGGTGCTTGTTAATGGACTCACATTTACAACAGTTGCAGTGACTTATGGTCACGTGATAGCAGTTTGTGGCCCTCCCAGCTGGTTTCCAATAAGCAAAATTCATTGAGTAAGCTGGATTTGCTTAACGACCACAATGACTATAAAATCAAGTTTGGCCATGTGATTACTTTAATGACTGCACTGGCTAGCAATAGAAATTCCCAATTGTGGTCATAGGTTGAGGATTACCTGTAGTGACAAACTCTCTGTCAGTTGAAATTTTCAATTGGAAGCTAAATAGCCAATTATTGGGATGATTTAGCAGGGATGGATTAGACTAATTTATAGGAGCCCTTATACATTTTATGATTCTTCAAGTCTTAATTTTGTAATATATGAAAGACTGAAATTCATTTAGATACCTGAAATATTTTAGTTATTAACAATTTTAGATACTTGAAATATTTGAGTTATTAACACTTTGAAAATCAGATTCTGCTTTAAAAAACATCAAATATAAAACAACTGCACTACATTCTACTTAAGTTAACAGTTTTAGAAAACTGAAAATTGGATATTATTTGTTTACAAATAATGAGCAATTTGAATATATATAAAAATCTGTATCATCAATTCTGAAAATTTTAAAGCTTTACCCTAAAGACTATACACACACTTTAAATAGTAATGTGAATTTCATTATTATCAAATGAAAATCCTGGAAAAATCAATGGCAACAACACTGGTTTGAGTTGGGAGGGGAAGCGCTTAAACACTGAGAAGCAAAGCACTAACAATTTCCAAGCTTTTTTTTTTTGAAGAAGAAACAATATTACCTTTGCTCCATGAAAAGAAACTAACTTTCGAGTCTTTTAAATATTGTCCGTTGAGGGTAAACATAAACATTAACTTTTAAGAATAAATATAAACTAGGTTGTGAAAAATTTAAAAGTGCTATTTGGGTTGTATAAAGTACATTGCCAAGCCCAAACAAGTAGCAGGTGAATGCTTAGTAAGACTGCCATCACATGAAGGTGGACTCATCAATCTCAATTTTATGCTATTTTTAGAATTAATTTTTGTTCAGTTTTAACAGTAAAAGGAACATCCAAAATAATCTTTAATCTGAAAAGTTTACATACCTTGTGTAAACAAGTATCCACTACCCAATTGCACACTTTTTCCAGATCATCCGATACTTCAAGCCTAGATTTAACAAATTCACAGAGTTCCTCATTGCTCATTACATCCCAGATTCCATCACAAGCCAAGACAATAAATTCATCCTCTTCAGCTCTTACAATTTCATAAACTTCTGGTTCTGGAGAAACGAGTTGTTCTGTAGGACCTTTGCCATCAACACATTTGTAGTCATAGTCCCCTAGAGCACGAGACACTGCTAATGAGCCGTTAACACGCTGAATCATGACACTCCCTCCTGCATTCTGAATTCTCTCCTTCTCCCTTGGATTGCAAGGCTTGTGATCTTGTGTTGAAAAGCAGACCTGTCCATTCCTATATAGAACAGCACGTGAGTCTCCACAGTTGATAAAATAAATGTGCTCAGGTGAAATCATAACTCCCACTGCTGTTGAGCCACTCCTGTCCATGCCATTTCTGAGGTCTGAAAAATTGCGCATATATTCATCGATTTTCAAAAAGCCAGTTCTGATTCCGCTCTTAACATTTTCTACTGAAGGTTCAAGAGCACAGCCAGGCTGTTCTGTTCCCCTGAAGTCTTCATTGTTAGTGATATGTTCTAATAAGTGGTTTGAGCAATAATTTGCCACGCGCGATCCTGCGTGACCATCATAAACAGCAAAGAAAGACCAGTCCTCCAAACCGTGAGGAATTCCTACAACAGCTGTGTGAGCATCTTCCATTTCAACTCTCCAGCCTTGCATACTGCTGAGGCCATAACGCAGGCCATTTCCTGCCCCGTGAGCATTATGTTTCTCAGTTTTTGGTTTATCCAAAAATGCGCCCATGTTTCCTAATTTACAAAGGTATCTGCAAAAGAAAATGTGATCCTGAGTAGAGTATCATAATACAACACAAAACAAGGAAAAGCAAAATCCAGCTATCCAAAGTCTGTCTTCAAAACAGCCAAATAATGATAATTATTTCAGACTACTTTGGAAATATAACCTTCTTATAGAACGCACTCTATCAAGACTTGTATTCTCCACTTTAAAGAAACAAATGCCTTTCAACCAGGCTTTCTTAGTAAGCATTAGTTTTAGCTTTTCAAAATGAATGAATTTATTTTAACTGATTAGTGTCCTACAGACAAAATAAACCTTGAACTCAAACCTTGAAATATGTAGTAATTATTCCTTTGTTATTAAATAATAAAGAATGTACAAATCACAAATCCCATTTTACATTTGCATGTCATATCTGTAAATTAGCCATAGTAGTTTTAATATGCATAGTTCTTTTACTTATTCTATTTTAATATGAAGTAGCAGATACATATTTCCCAGCTATAATCAGTAATAGTTGAACAGAACACAAGCATGTGAACCCATATATAATAATAAAGATTAAAACAGTACTCATGGTAATTAATCTAAAATAATGTTTAGTAGCCCAACATCTAGATATAAAGTTCAAACAATTTCCCATGTATAGCACAGCTTTTTTTAAAAGGGGGGGGTGAGGCAGCCGTATCTTGCAACAACTTAACTATACGGCTCTTCAAAGCATTGGAAATAGGTGCTTTGTCATGTTAGCATCACAAAGCTATATTCAAAAAATAAAAACAATTGCAGCTTTTACAAGGACTACGCTGCTGCTTCAAAGCTGTCCCCAATTGCCTCTGGAAATATGTGTATGCTTTTGGTTGCTTTAATGCTCTGAAGAGAATTGCTTCTCTCACATCAATACATTTTGCAAAATACAGTACTTCTTTCAAATGTTTTCTACAATTCCTGAAAAAAGTATCTATTTTCCCCCAAAGCCAACATATTTAAAAAGAATCTATAGATCAGAGAACTCCAAAAGATAAATCTTTTTAAATCTATAGTATAAATTAGATGGCATCTACAATATTCTATGACTCAATGGTGTTCAGAAATCATAGATCAATCCCAAATAACTCTCCTCACAACATCAGCTTACTTACATACACTGAGCTACATAATAGATAGCATTGTTCCTGACTGACAAAAAAGCATCTAAAACTTGGTTAATGTATATGGTGCACAAGAGAATATCGTTTAACTATCAGAGATTACAAACTGCTATTATCCAGGTAGCCATTCATCTGGTGACCAAAGTTACAACAGCAATGACAACAGTGACTTGTGATCAGTCCTCACACATAAAACCATCGCATCCCCATGCTCAAAATTTGGGCAATTGGCAAACCGCATGTATTTACAAGAGTTGCAGTGATCCAAGGTTAGGGGATTGCTTTTTTTTTTTTTTTTTTTGGTCCAGAGACTTATATTACAGAATAGGCGTACAATGCAACAGGACTGTGTAAACCAAAACACAATTAAAAATACATAGTTAATTTAACCATTTGAAAATCCAAGTGTAGGAGAAGCGTACAGAAAATCCTCCCAAGCAAGCCCCGTTGGCAGATGCTGGTGGGATCATTTTTTGTAGGAAACCTGGCTACACAGTGGCTGCTGACAGTGCTTGATAAGACAAGCTGGAATAAGTAGGGACTGCCATTCTACATCAGAACCATTTAAATAAAAACGACTTGTAGCTGATGCCTGAAAAAGTATACCACAGTGGAATGACAGTTTCTGGAGTCTACAGCAAAGATGGTGGTTTACCTAGATCGCTGCTTGGCTTTGCAGGTAGCAGAGGCATTAAACTGACGGATAAAAGTGAAAGACACCTGGAAGCCATCAGAAGTTAGAAAACATGTACAGCTATCAATGGAGTGATATGGGTGCGATAACTCCTGAAAACTCAAGTCAGGAGGATTTGCCATCCATTATGTAATAGTGATACATCAAACCCAGAACCAAGGATCCCAGGATGGGGTCACCTGGACCATCCAGATGTTTGACTCATGGAATGGGCTTGGAACCTTGGAGGTATCAGGTTTATGACCATCCGGATGGATCTCTCCTATGAGATACTGCTTGAGCATTTCTTTAGCATCCATGGAGTGGCCAACAACTTCAAAGCTCTCTGTGGCATCTCTACCAGCTTGTTCAAGCAGAACCTTGGATGCTCATCGAGGAAGTGGGTGATGACATAGATGCGGTCGTGGATGACCAGCCAGGCCTCTTGGTCGCTGTTGCACTTTACCACTTTGGCCAAGGTGAAGGACAGACTGGCCTCCGGCCTTGCACCACTGTGCTCTCCAGTCTCCCAGGGACTGCTATTTGTGACCTTCTCAGCCAGCTTCAGACAGGCAAAGTCAATGAGAGAAGCTGGATTCACTTAACAACCTGTTATTCATTTAACTGCACCGATCTGATTAACAATCATGGGGGAAAAGGACATAAAATCGGGCATGATTCACTTAACTGCCTTGCTTACCAACAGATTCCAATTGTAGTTGGGGATTATTTGTATTTTTGTAAATATGAAGCTAATGGGCTTCAATTAAGAATGATGCTGAAACTGAAAACTCACAAATACAGCAAAGAGTAAGAAAACAGAACATCTTTGGCACATACGTGTTCCAAACATATTAATACATTAATTAATACATTAAGTTCGAACAGCTAGAGATCAGTTATGTACTCCATTCTAATTATCAAGAAATATTTACCTGTTAACTGTACTTCTGCCAATTTTTGTTCAGTTCTAAAAACTTATGGTTTACATTCCTTCAGCCAACAGACATAGAACAGATCAAACTTGAAAGCCTTCAAATCATGCAGAATGCAATACTTCCCGTAACTTGGAATTTCCTAGAAAAAATAATATTGATTAGAACATCATATCACAGAATGAATTTGCAGTTTAGGCATGCATTAAATATTTCATTCTGCTATCTTATTATAGCTTCAGACACATACACCGTTAAGATTTCTTTATAAGTCTTTATTAACATTACACCAAAACTTCCAAATAAATTTGAACAGATATCCTGCTACAGACTATTCATGATACAGCTCTCTTCTATGGTAGACTAAAATACCCTTAAATCAATTCAATGAACTAAAGGACCAATATAAGTTAAAATATACTGTTAGCTTTAAAATATTTAGGACAGTAGTTTTAGAAGATTTGCAAATAATAAATAACCCACATGTATGCTCCATTGTGGCAACATTACTGAATTCAAGGGGAAAAATTAGATATTGTATTAATCAGAATAAATATATCTGAAAAAAAGACCCTCTTATTTTTCTCCAACCATTTCAAAGCAGATGTAGGAAGGCCTGGAAGATATTGGAATTACTTCTCCTTTCCAATGAGAATCAGCAACACAGATTGTCCCTCCCTTTTTTGTTTACTGACACTGCTATCCATTGCAGCTGCTTTTTACCCTAGCCTAATGCTAATTTGTCAGTTAATCTGTGTAAGAGCATGACTAAGACTTCATACACAAACCTCAACAATTTGCTATTAAGAAAAAACAGATTTCCTCTTTCCTTTAATTTCTTTTTGCACATAAATATTCCCTTCCCACTTATTCCAATCTTCTGGTCTCTGAATGGTAACAGAGGATTTGTCAGCACACTTAAAAAACTTGGCATGGCAGAAATTAATTGCATATGATGCTGAATAGAAGAAAGTAATAGATCTATGGATTTTACTGAGAATAGGATAGACATTTTAATATGCATGTGGTAAAATATATTCAACAAGACTATTATTTTATATCTATCTATCTATCTATCTATCTATCTATCTATCTATCTATCTATCTATCTATCTATCTATCTAAATTGTATTGTGTATATGTAATCAATCTAACTCAAATTTGATTTCATTTATTTACTTTTAAGGATTTAATTTAAATTCCTCTCAGTTTTTATGGGAGATCCAGGCTACTACATGAAGGCAAAGTACACTTCTTGACACTGAAAAATATAGTGCTTTCTAATGTAAAAAAATAGTTTCAGAATATTTTCTTAAACTGCATGACCTGCAAATATATATTCAATTCATGTAAAGTTCCTGTATTTTCTGTAAAATGCATAATATCAAACAATGCTTTGTTATAGAGCACAATGCATACATTTCTTTTTCCGTTTTCCCCAATTCTTTCTATAAAATTTAAAAGAAATTTAAAATTACAAAAATAGTAGACACATTTTCACCATAGTATGAAACCTGATTTTGATGCAATATAAAACAAAACAAATTCCAGTTTGTCTAAAAAAAAATGCTCAGAATCAGTCTGTTGGAACGGATCATTTTAGCTATTACATCTAACTCTCTACTGACTGCAGGAATCCAAATTAAAGCATCCATGATAAATGGCTGTCTAGCCTCACACAAATACATTCAGTGAACAGGGGTCCAACATCTCTCTAGGTAATTGTATCTATCCATTGTCAAACTCTTTTCACAGTTAGGAAGTCTTTTTCACCCTAAGATTTAATCACAATCTGCCTTTCTGTAACTTAAATCTACTCTATGTCCTGCAATCTGGAACAGCAGAAAATAGATCGATACTTTTCACTGCAACAGCCTTTCAGCTATTTGAAGTTTGCTAGCATATCTTCCATCATCTTCTCAAGTCCAAACTTTTCCAAGTTCTTCAAATCTCAGATCACATGACTTTTTCAACGATGCCAAGCTGTGCTATTATCTGTCCTTTGCATTTATGAAATTTCATTGTTATTTCCAAACTATTCCTTCAATCTCTCAAAATCATTTTAAAATTTGTCTTTATAAAAGTATTACATTAGAAGCATTTGTCACTCAAATGAGTGCACCTTTAAATAATTCCATTTTATTATACTCTACCCAATAACTGATTAAATTAAAATTTAATTTAATTAAAAATTAAATGTAAAAAGTAGTGAGCTAGTAATATATCCACTAAATACTCTTGCTATCCAATCTATTTAATTAGAGTACAGAATGTCATAGATACTTGTCAAAATGCTTTAAAGCTACTTGGACAGCATTTCCCTAATCTACAGGTTAGTCCTGAACATATGGATTGGTCAATTAACAACTTAATTGAACTTACAATGTTGTAAAACATCACACTATACCCTTTTTTTGTTCTCTTTAGGGAAAAGTTTTGAGATGATTGCACTGCAAAATTTTAGGGTGGAAACATAGTATAGATTCTATGGAGATTTTCAGTCATCAAGGTCATGGTTGTCCCAAAGGTGCTTTTCAAAAAGCAACTGGACTTTGTTTTTTCCTTGAAGATATTTCACTTCTCATCCAAGAAATTTCTTCAGTTCAGTACAAAGAAAATCCAGCTGCCTTTTCAAAGCACCTTTTGGGACAGTCATAGTATAGCTTTCATTTGTTATTGAGCTCAGACAGAGCAGAGATAAATAGTTGAGAGAGACAGATCACAAGAGGCCATAATGCTCAATATCTCTTGCTCTCCCTGTTTAATATCTATGAGACTACTGAGTAAGATCTTTATAAAGTATGTAACAATATGTGGACAGAATGTATTTCATTCTAAATTAAAAAAATTAAAGATCAGAGATTTCATCAATACAATTACTACCTAGTGCTATAGAATCTCAATTATAGTGCTGCACAAGTACAGTTATGTAGTAATGACAAGATGGACTCAGCCATTCTAATATTTACATCTGGCTCATTACAATTTGAGCAACAAATCAAATAATGCACAATTATAATTTATGCTAATGTGCAGAGTCACACAATGATCTAAACAGAAAAGTGTATCATTCTCTATTCCATTATTCAACTCTGAAAGCTAAGGGTGATCATCTTTCTACCTTATCATATCAACGTTCTAATTCATTCACTGTTTAAAATGCTTGAATGAAGAGAGATCTCAATCCATTCTCCTCTTTAAGAAGGGAAGGGCAAACTAAGGATTGATATTCCGGTCTGCAATTAAGTCACCAGAAAAGCTTAAGTTTTTCCGAAGCTCTCTGCTTAGTGATGCCTCCAGATTAAACTCTCTTTTTATCCTTTCTAAGAGCTATTAGAATCCACATCCTAGGTAACCTTGGTAACAGAAGCTAGCCAGCATAATGCTTTATGGCACTGGCCAACTTAAATGTGCAGTAAAATACATGGTAGCTCCTTGTCCCTCAGGCTTCTATTCTGGACTTTGAGTTGCAAAAGGGGTTGGGAATAAAAGAACAGAAGACAGCTTTTCTGGCAAACTATTTCTTTCTAATTCTACTTCAGTGTGCTTTTGTTAATTGTTGCAGTTGCCTATCAGTACAAATAAGTAATTGAGACAAATACTGTGTACTGCTGTTCATATTAAGTATTGAAAATCTCATGATGAGGTACCTTCATTTCTGACTTTGATAATACAATACAGACACACACACAAAATTATATTTCTCTCCAAAATACAACACAAAATTGATGCAAAACTATTCAAAGGTCATTTAGGTAGCTTTGCGGTTGTTACATTTCCCAAAAAGTTCAGCATAGTTCCTACTTTAAAGGTTTTTCCAGGTGTTTTCTACATCCCCATGAATACACAGACAACCTTTCTTGGTTTTTTGAGAGGGGAAGATAGATTTATTTACTTTCCTAATTTCATACATGATGCCTGAAATATATGCTAATTCACAGATTTGTTTTCCATGAATGCTTATAGTGAACACAGAATCATAGAGCTGAAAGGCACCTTGGAGATCTTCTAGCCCAATGCCCTGCCCAAGGCAGGAGTCCTTGCATCATGGTAGACAAATGGTTGTCCACTCTTTTCTTGAAAAGTTCCAACAATGGAACCAGTGGTGGTATTCGACTGATTCTGCCCGGTTCTGGAGAGCCGGTAGCGGCGATGAGCAGTCAAGACCGAACCGGTTCTCTGCGCTGCTCTGTGTTCAGCCCACCCTCCCGCCCGGTCTCCCATACTCACTTTTATCAGCAGAATTCAAAGCGCAGCTGCTTTGCACGGCGTATAATAGTGCCGCACAGCAGCCGCTGCAGCGACCACCATCGTGCAGACTTGCAGGAGGCAAGTTAGAACGCCTCTGCGCCTGCGCAAAGTGCGTGTTGGCACGTGCACGCAAAGCGCACCCACCAAGCCACGCTCACCGAACTGGTAGCAACTTTATTTGAATACCACCACTGAATGGAACACCTACAACTCTGGGAGACAAACTGTTTTATTGAGTACAGATAGACCTTGAATCACGACCCCAAGTGAGCCCAAATTTCTGGTGCTAAGAAAGTTGTTAAATGAGATTTGCCACATTTTAAATCTTCCTTCCCATATTTATTAAGTGAATCACTGCAGTTGTAATTTTGGTCATGACCATGGGGATGTTACAAGGATATTAAGTGTAAAAAAATGGTCACAAGTCACTTTTTTCAGTGCCATTGTAACTTTGAACAAATGGTTGTAAGTTGAGGACTACCTGTAATAGTTCTCACAATCAGGAAATTTCTTCTGATTTCCAGGTTTGAATACTGTATATGCAATATACATATTCCAGAAAGGCAGATAATCCATTGCTTTTATTCCCTTCCACTTTGGAAGCCTGCTGATCAGAGAACATGATATATTCCAGCAAATGTTTCATGGATCAGATAGAGGCTTAATAATTCCCTATTTCATGTTTAAAAGAAGCATTGGTCTTACCTGATATGCCCTTTCACAGTGGGTGGCGACAGAATCCAGGCATGGGGATGATTCCTGTCACGCTGCTCTCAGACTGAGGTCAAAAACTGAGGACACGCCCCTTGCCAAGGTTCCCCAGTTTCGACAATGCCGTAGCATCTGGCAGCCTGAATTGTTTGTACCCATCAGAATTCTCCTCTCAAGTGCCAGTCATCAATGGGAGCCATTGTGGCTCCAGATGGCTTATGGGACCCTGGCAGAGGGAGATCCTGTTGGGAGGAATCCTCCAGAGTCTGGAGATTGACAGGCTGACCAGATCTGCGAACCATGGTCTGGGCCAGTGAAGATCTCTGCCCTCTCCCTCAGGATCTTCCTGATCACCCCTGGAATCAGAGGAAGAGGTAGAAACGGGTAGAGGAGTCTTTGAGGCCATGACAATGAGGTGCATTGATCCCTTCCACCCCCAGTGCTGGAAACCTCAAGAAAAATCTGGGCAGTTGGCTGTTTGAAGGAGACGCAAATAGGTACAAAACCAAATGGCTGAACTGATCCGACAACTCCTTGAATAGATCTGGGTGCAGTCGCCAGTCTGAATGGTTGACAGCGGCCCTGCTCAGTCAGTTGGCCCATACATTAGTCAACTCTGAAATGTGCTCCGCCTTGATGAAGGTTCTTCTCCACCCAGCGATACAGATATTCTGTCTCCTTCATGAGAGACCTGGAGTGTGTGCCCTTCCTGCCGATTTATGTGAGCTTTGATGGCCACATTGTCCATCAGGAGGAGGATGTGCTATCCCAAGATTGTGTCCCTGAACTCCCTGAGGGCCAAATGAGCTGCCCTGAGCTCTAGCCAATTTATACTATTTCGTAAGTCTGTCTGTGACTACTTCGTAAGTCTGCCCTGTGCCACCTGGTCCTGAAAATGCACCCCCCAGCCAAACAGACTGTGTCAGATTACTGTCTCCTTGAACTCAACCCCTGGTCATGGCCTGGGACGTCCACCTTAGAAAGGATCTCAGTACTCCTGGTGAGACCCAAACCCTTGCAGATGAGTTGCTCCTCTCTGATCTCTGATAGGGAAGCAAAAACTACTGCAAGGACCTTGCGTGGAGCTATGTTCAAGGAACTATCAAAATGCAAGGAATCATCTTGCCCAAGAGCTGGGAGAGCAGGGCAAGGGAGGCCTCTCTGTCCGCACTGATTTGACTTGCCAAGGTCTTGATGTCGGCAGGGCGCTCCGGTGAGAGGAAGACATTGCCTGTTGACGTGTCTATGATTGCCCCCAGGTTTAATAGACGAGAAGTCTGGTTCCGGTGGCTCTTGTCGGTATTGATGGAAAAATCATGGTGCTGTAAAACCTGGATGGTGATCTGTAGATCTTCCTCTACTCGGTGGTGTGACGAGGACTGAATTAGAATGTAACACTGGATCCGAACTGGCTTGGTCCTGAATGAGCTGTAAATGCTGCCAGAAGCTTGGTGAAAGTTCTGGGTGTTGATGCTAGCCCGAATGGAAGGGCCCTGTACTGCAGATGCCTGCCCACATAACAACCTCAGGAACTGCCAGTATGATGGTCAAATCGGGACGTGGAGGTATGCCTCTGTAAGGTCAATGGGAGGCCAAGAAGTCACCCTCTCTGACTCTCTAGGATGGACTGTAAAGAATGCATCTTGAACTTCTGGTAGATAAGGGAAGTATTCAGTCTTTTGAGGTCAGGAATTGCTCTCCACCCCCACGACCCCCCTGATCAAGCAGGCAACTCCTGGGCTAAAGGTTTCTGGGGGAGGGGGCTAACAGGCCCTGGCTGTGAGGAGGGGGTATACCTCTCCTGGTCAGCTTGCTTCTGAGCTCTGGAGAACTACTTTTCCAATGCTCTTTGCCTCCTTTCTTCTGCTCTTGTGGGTTTAAATAAAGCAGGTTTGAATACTGCGGCTGAGGGAGGTTGATCAGGCCTCAGATCATCCTCTTCTTCCGAGAGGTTGGGGTCCCAGATTTCTCCCTCTTCCTGTTCAGATGCAGGGGAGGGGCTACGCTCAGATGGTTCTGCGTAGTCTCCCTGCTCGAAACCAACCCATTCTACGTGGGTGGGAGGGACCCTGTGCTCCACAAGGTGAGGTAGTCCCCTTTTGGGGATCTGGGCCTGAGAATAGGCCAGAAAAGTGGGCTGGGACCTGTCTGAGGGCCTAAAGATGTGTTGAAGCCCTTCTGCTAAGCATTGTCTGATGGCTATGGAGACTACATCATGAATGTCAGAGGGTCTGCCACTCAATGGAGGATCTGGGGGCTGAAGGTCTGCTGCTGTTGATGTAAAAGCAGCCTCTGGTCTTCGTCAAGAGTTACTTCAGGCTACAGATGGCAGAAAAGAAGAGAGGTCCCAAGGGGCCTGGATGAAGGTGGGGCCTGATCTGCTCAAGTCTTGAGGCCCGACTTGGACCTCAAGCCTCTCTGGGGACCAGGATTGGAGGTGGCTAAGAGGGGCTGGGGTTTCCTCCAGCCCCCTGGAAGTACCTGCCTGAACCACCAGAGGATTGGCTGGTTGGGAAACCTATTGCTGTTGTCCCCTCATTTGTTCAATAGTTTTATTGAACTGTCTCTCCAAGGCCGCATGTCTTCGTTTCTCTGCTTTTAGTTCAGCCTGGGATGTTTTCTTGGGGCCCAAAGCTTTGCCCTGATCTTGGCCGTTACCTCCCTTTGAACAGATTGAGAGCGTTGTCTCCTTCTTCTTCTTTTGGCAGTCTGGAGGCCTTGGGTGTTCAGGCCCGAAAGCTCTGCATGGATCTTGTTTTGAGCCATAGTTGGCATAAACAGACACAAGAGGTGTTGGGAGCGACCCTCACTATATGTTGCCTATGCAGTAGCCTGAATTAGGGCCCTTTTTGGGGATAGGAGCAGGCCGTTGGTAGACGAGGTCACCTAAAATGGCCACTCATCACGTGCGTTGGAAGAAGCTTTCAAAATGGCCTCTCGCATGAATTACAGGCTACGACGGCTGTTTATCACTCCTTAGGCTGGAAACAGCCCCAAGCGGCGAAATTGACTAGAAAGGGAAAAACCGCGGGTTTTTTTGATCAACTGTAAGGCACGGTTATCGTCGATATGATCTGTACGATCGTGGCAGCCGAAATCACAAAGGGGGAGCTGTAGGGGAGGGTCAAGGGCTTCTCCCTTACTTACAGTCTCCCTTGGTTTGAAAACGTTGAATCCTCGGCATTGCAGGAGAGTGGAGCCCCTCTCTCCTGAAGGCACAGCTGCACCGGGTCCCTGGGAGCTGTGCCAATGATCTAAGATTGGTGTTGATTTTGCTGCTGACTAAAACTGCTTTCAGAGGCAACAGCTCAATTGTCATCGAAAGAAGCTGAGTCAAAGCTGGGGTCACTGCCACAGGCTGCTACTTTTATACAAGACAGGCTCAGCTTGATGATGTCATCAGAAGACGTCTAACCCATCCTGGGATGTTGCAGCAGCATGGAGGCCATCCAGGCTCAAAACTGGCCACAGCACCCCATTTTGACTGGCAGGGTGCTATAAAAGAGCATCTGTTCCATCTGCCCCCCACTCTCTGTGGAGAACTACAATGTTGATCCAACCCTCAAAGAAAACCAGTTTGACACCCCTGTGCTACACATCTTTTCTTTGTCATGGATGAACAAACTGTTTTTTCATCTCTTTCTCAATAATATGTGTTTCTATCTATATCAGACTGCTATCCAAAATAAAAAAAATTCAATACTAAAAGAGCTATATAGTACACTGGGCAGACATCCAAATTATGATTCAAAAGTGAATACAAAAACTTACTAATAGCAATAGCACTTAAGACTTATATGCCACTTCATAGTGCTTTACAGCCCCCTCTAAGCAGTTTACAGAGTCAGCATATCGCCAACAATTTTGGGTCCTCATTTTACCCACCTTGGAAGGATGGAAGGCTGAGTCAATCTTGAGCCTGATGGGATTTGAACTGCCAAATTGCAGGTAGCCGACAGTCAGAAGTAGCCTGCAGTACTGCATTCTTAACCACTGCACCCTACTCATACTCATACTCAAACTGACTTTGCAAGCAGAATGCAAAAAGAAGGCAATATAATGGAGTTTCAGAGATGCTCAAGAAACACATTTTTTACATACAGCATTGAATGACCATTCATTCAATGGGGTGGTCTATGATCATGGTTTGAGTACTTGTCAACCAGCTTGTAGTTATGGCAGCTTAAGTATCCTGTGGTCATATGATCATATTTTATCAGTTCCCCACAAGCAAAGTAAACAGGAAAGCCAGCAGGATACAAATAGTGATCATGTAACTACAGAACATTGTGAATGCATGGAATTTACCTAACAATACAAATGGAACTGCTGCAATAGTCAGGTGAAAGCAACCAGAACCACTTTTGAAGAGTATCAACTGTAGTTTATTGCTAACGAACTATATTACAAGAATCTCACCAGGCTGACTTGCATTCCTTTGGGAATGGCAAGATACGGCTTTAAGGATTCAGAGTCTGGCCTGTGCCACTTACTGCAATGCAACAATTCTGACCTCAGGCCCTCTTGACCTCTAATCTAACTGGAGATTCCACATAAACTACCGTTATAAGTGAGAATAGTCACATGAAATTGTGGCTTCAATTACCATTGTTAAGCGAGGGCTACCCATTACAAGCAGAAAAGTTACCAAAATATAGATCATACCATAAGACCTCTATCATCAACTTAATGAACTTTCTATGTGTCCTTGAGCAAGCCATTACTTAATAACCAATATCAGTATCTTGATGACAATGTAAGATTATAAATATCTGCAAATATACTTGAAGCATTTTGACTAAATCCCAGGTAATCCTAACTTAACCTGAAATTTAAAATTGAACAATTGTTAACTTTGCCAGGAGGTTGCTATATTTGTGGGTTTTTTTTAAATTTCATAGACATCAAAGTTATAAAGATGCGAAAAGGCGGCCATCACCCTCTTGCTTAATTCTTACCCCTCATGGCTGATTAAATCTGTCAGGTTAAGACAGAACCCATGGATAAGGGAAGCAACCAACACTTTTGTGAATGTAAAGTATATTCCTCTCTGTTTAAAGAAGTCAAGCTCCCTTTTCCTTGTTGCAAAAGAGCTCTAATTGTAAGTTAAGTTTTTTTAAAAAAATTGTGGCCCCACAATTCTAGATGCATTTAGATGAAATTGATTATCTGGACTCATTTCAACTGGAATTTTGCCCAGGTTTTAGTACTGAGATTACTTTGAATAACTTTAAACATACCTAGTAATTTCATTATTCAATTTCCTCTCCTATTTTTTATTTTTTTAAATAAAAGTTCTCATTTAGCAAGCAGTGTGGTTCCAAGTTTCATATCTCAACACAAACATGACCATAATTACCTATTTATCTTAATTATTCAATTTCATATCACATTATTCCCTATTAATATTAAATTCATTAAGCTTATTTTATCCAATCTCAGTTCATATTATGACTTATTTCATTTTTCTTAGGATATTCTCATATCTTATTTTACAATATTATCTAGCATTCTTGTCTCATTTCTATATTCATGTTCCACATTGCCTTTATCTGTCACATTTGCAATTTATCAATCCTTATTCTATTAATTCTCAAATTGTCCCCTTTGGTTGTTGATTCAAGCTTACCAACTTCATTCTACTTTAGTAACAATATTTCTCTATTTACTACATATCAAATATACAGATATATTATATCAGATTCCGCATAGCATTTTCTGAATCACCTTTTTAATCTACACATTGCAAAATATTAATCTAGTCAATTAGTTGTAGCAACTGATATTAACCTTTCTATAATAATTCTCATATTTTATACATCCCTAATCAATTAATATACAATATTCTTATTATAAATTTCCATATCCATATTTATTTCATTATATTCCATATCTAATGTAGCTATAATCCTTTAATAAAAGAGAAAAAAGAGAAAAAGAAAAAACAGTATCAGTTACAATCTTATCTATTTTCAATACTTATTCTTATATATCACAACACATTACCTTGCGGAATCTCCCCCCTATCCTTTTTTACCCATTATCTCTAACTCTCCTAACAATATAATTTCTTTTCATTCTTGTTTGTTTCCTGCTTCTCTTTATTTTCTAGTCTTCTCTTAGTTTCCTTTTTTCCCATTATTCCCCTCCATTTCTCATTCCACTTATTGTATCTCCCTCTCGATCTTTCTTTTGTGCTTCCTTTTTCTGCTTTTTCCCTTTTCTTTTTTTCATTTTCCAAACCATTCCCCCTTTTGTTGTCACATCAAACTACAAGTTTTTAATTTTAATTCCTTTTCCCCCCTGCTTAAATGATTGTTGCTCTGCTTGATCTTCAAAGCTGGTTTCCTGTTTAACTCCTCCCCCTCTGGTTCTCTTTGTTCTTCTGCAAGCTGAGTCACCATTTCTAGTTTCTGTAATATATTGCTGCACATTTCCAGTCTCACCTTCATCATTTCCTTCATGTCTCATAAATCCAATCTTATTCCAACTAATAATTCCCCCATTGTCTGCTCCTTTCCCCCCCTCTTCCTTAACAGATATATCCAATCCAAAAATCCAGTATGTTATTTCAACCAGTGTCTTTTATATTTATTTTCAACAATCAATGTCCATAAGTCTTTGTTTCCAGGTCTTCTAGTAGGTCCTTTTCCAGCTGTTTCACCGGGTGGTTCTAAAACAATGTTTTCAAGTATCTTTCCCCTTATAGTATTCTGTTATCATTTTTCAGGGTTTTTATTTTATTATAATGGAGTTTCTCTTATTTTCTTTTAAATTCCAAAGTCCAATTTATTAGAAAAACCAAACCCTTTTCAAAGAGTCACTGAAATTTTTCCTGTACCATCAGGTGGCGCTCTTGGTTCTTTTTCCACAATTCACTCGTTCTTTTACTTTTGCTTTTTTTAAAAAAAATTATAAAACTTTTATTAAGTTCGCTAATTTCAATTATTAGCTATTATTTCTTTTCAACACATTCAATTCCAGCATTTATTTATGCCTATTTAGTTATCCAATTTAATTTCCAAGCCTTTTGTGCTCAAATATTTTCCTCTGAATTTTCTCCTCCAAGTTAATTAATTGCAATAGTTCAAGCCAATTTTATAAATTCCAATTTCCTTCTCACTCTTTCTGGTCGCCGCCTTACACACTTTCCTCCAAAATAGTCCTTTTATTTCTTAATACCAGGGTACCTTAAAGTCCATGTATTTTTCCTGGTTCACACTCCATTCGCTGCTTCACCACTCCAGCACAGTCTTAGTTTCCCAGACTGCTCCTTGACTTCGTGGTGGCCATTTTAGACCACTGCCGCAACTTGCCTTTGGAAGGGTTTTTTTCTTGTCAGGGAGGGGAGTGGCGACTCCCCTCAACCCTCCAAGCGATACACCCTTTCTTCACCACCCTCCAGGGTACTTCCAGTCCCAATCAGAACCCTCCAACAAGTGAGCTCGGAATGAAACCGTGCACGATCGCGGATTCTGCTCCAACTCCGATGATGAGCAACTGGAAGTCAGCTTTGCCCAATTTTATGACTTTTCTTGTCATAGTTAAGTGAAACACTGCAGTTGTTAATTTAGTAACACAATTGCTAAATGAATCTGGCTTACCCACTGACTTTACTTGTCAGAGGGTTACAAAAGGGAACACGTGACAGGACACTGAAACTGTCATAAATATGAGATAGTTGTCAAGCACCTGAATTTTGATCATGTGACCATGGGGATGCCACAATGTTCATAAGTGTGAAAAATGGTCACAAGCCAGTTTTTTCAGTGCCTTGTAATTTCCAACTGTCACTAAATAAACAGTTGTAAATCAAGGATTATCAGTATAGCTGTTTCAACAAGGATACATCTAACCAATCTTTGTCATCTCAAAAAAAAAAAAAAAGGCAAAATCTCATTTCTGTGAGAGAATACCATTTATCATTTATTACATTTTACCTATATGCCCTTAGCAAACCCAGGAAAGTTTTTCAAGTTAGACTGACAAATCAATACAAATCTCTTCAAAAAAGGTAGATCACTTCCATCCAAATCAAACAAAATGATATCGTAATATCTACACCAACATAACATTTGGGCTTGGCATGAGGGATTTTTTTTCAAGAAAGATCAGTACTATTTACAAGTAGATAAGTTGCAAAAGTTACACAATTAGTGCATAATATATTACAGAGGAATTAACATAAAAATAGAATACATTTTTAACAAAATCAAAAAGGATTTTAAAGAATCTACCTACCTACCTTCTAAAGCACCCATTTCCCTCAGAGATGTTTTTGCATTTCTGAATTAAATGCCAATATCTTCATAATTTTATTAAAGATACACCTACCAAAAATGAAGAAAACTGTAAAAATAAATATTTAATTTATACCGAGAGATTTTTACCCTAAGATAAAAGGACATGATTTATCCAAAATAGTAATCACAGTAATCACAGTCTATTTCACTGAACTGAATTCCAGAAAATTAACCAGGTATGTTTGCTTTAAGATAGCTGTATTCTTGATACGTCTTTGTTTCCCTTTTCTCACACTTTTACTGAATTTAATTTTAAAGAAGCTTTCTGCTTCATGTTATCTTTTGCACAATTATAGTACAACACTATATATTAAAGCCACTATCAGTACTATTATATAGTATTCAGCTTTTTGAATATTTATTTCCAAAGTTAAAATACAGAATAAAAGAAATATGATACAAAAACAGAAACAAACAAGTGTATAAAACAAGAATTATCCCCCCTTGCAAAATAGGCTACCAATCTATAAATGTCTGTATCTATATTTGCAAAATTGCTATATAAATTAAAAAATTTAATTTCAATTGTAGAAATCTATTACCAATCAACCAGTTTGACCTACTATTTAATCTCCTGTAAAAAAAAGTTAACAGGCAGTCCTAACCATGAAGCTAGACCTCAGAGGCCTCTGTTAACAATCTATTATTGTATTTAACTTATAGAAAGTCCTTAAGCAGCTTCTATTCTCTCATAAGAATCAATCATTGATTGATCTTGATAATAAAAACAGCTCCCAGTTTACTAGCGCTTGAGCTTGATAATTCCAAACAGTTTCACTAGTTAGGACATGAAAGGAGCATCAGGTATGCAGAAATTAAGATTTTAAAAATCTGATAATGACACTAACAGATATTCACAATGTGACACTATAGTGCTAAGATAAACAACCAGGAATTTTTAATTAAGGCAGCACATTCTTTATAGTGGAATTTTAAGAAGCAAGGAATATCACACTACTTGACTTGTAAATGTAATAAAGACTTAAAATAATGTATTGTACATAAAGTTTGCTTATCCATCAGAAATATATACCAGAATGTTAAGAATTCAAAGTAAAATAAAAGATTTAACGAGGAAGAAAGTATTGCTATACAGAAAAAATAAGAACATGCTAATTAAAATTTTCTAGTCTGGAGAAACTAGGTGCTCCTAATTTACTCAATAAAGAGGCTATTTCCTCTTAAGAAATATTGGTATGTCTATTTGAGATCATATGCTGAAAATAAGATGTTAATAAAAGGGGCGTTGGTCTTACCTGATACACTCCTTCTTAAGTGTGCTGAGAGAGAATCCAAGGAATGGGTTAATTCTGCTCGGAGACTGAGTCAATCATTTCTTTGGTTATACCTCCTTTGCCTGAGCATGCCCAGTTTTGATGAAGGATTAGTGATTGCCTTGCCATATTCCTGTGCAGATTCTGGTCCCTCCTGGAATTGGGTGTTGGTTCTTACCTGATACGCCCATTCTTGGCGAGCCGCGAGGAGCATCCAGAGAGTGGGAAGTGCTTCTGAGTCCTCTCTCACAGGCTGAGCTTTAATTGAGGAACGCTCCGCCCCCTCACGTGACTCCACGCAGCGTTCCCCAGTTTTTGCGAGAACGAGAAGAAAAGGCTATGTACTCCTTCTAACCAACTATTGGATCCTTGGCTGAAACAAGATTCCCCGCCAGACGGAGAAATTAGGGTGGGGCTGGATGCTCCTCGCGGCTCGCCGAGAACGGGCGTATCAGGTAAGAACCAACGCCCATTCTCCCTCGAGCCGCTCGGAGCATCCAGAGAGTGGGACATACCAAAGCTTGGCAGTCCTACGGGAGGGACTCCGTCTGGGCCGGAAGCCCCTCCGGGTCACTGATGACCCTCTGTAGGACTCGTCGGCCAAACGAGGCCTCCGCTGAGGCATATACGTCTATTTTGTAATGCCTGATGAAGGGAGACGGGGAGGCCCAAGTGGCTGCCCGGCAAATGTCAGCGATTGGGGCTTGCGTGGCCCAGGCTGCCGAAGTAGCTGCACTCCTGGTAGAATGAGCAGTTATTCCACTAGGTGCGGGCAGGGATTGTGATAGGTAGCATCTGGAGATAGTAGCCCTGATCCAGCGACTGATGGTTGAGGGGGATACTTTGAGCCCCAGTGTCCTGGGCTGAAAGGAAAGGAAGAGAGATTCTGATCTTCTCAGGGGTTGTGTACGCTTAATGTAGATGCGCAAGGCCCGCCTTACATCTAGGGTGTGCCAAAGGATTTCCCTGTCCCTCGAGGGTCTGGGGCAAAAGTTTGGGAGGACCAATTCCTGTGACCTGTGGAAGGTTGAGTTAACCTTGGGCAGGAAGGTGGGGTCGGGACGAAGGACCACCCGGTCAGCGTGGAACACGCATAGGTCCTTTCTGACTGATAATGCTGCGATTTCCGAGGCTTGTCGTGCTGATGTAATGGCCACCAGAAAAACTACCTTAAATGTTAAAAATTGAAGGGAGGACTCCCTTAGGGGTTCAAACGGGTGCCTTGTGAGTGAAACGAGAACCTTGTTGAGGTCCCAGGTAGGGAACCTGTGAATAGTCGGGGGGCACAAGTTGGTGGCACCCCTGAGGAAAGCTCTAACCCGAGGGTGGTGGGAAAGGGAACCGAAGTTGTCGCAAGAGACAACGGTTGACAGGGCAGCAACTTGCCGCCTCAAGGTGTTAGGGGAAAGCCCTTTGCGTAGGCCTTCTTGAAGGAATTCCAGGACCTGGGCAACAGAGGGAGAGAGAGGGTTAACTTGGGACCCATGACACCACCTGCAAAAGCTATTCCAAGTGGCATCATAAATCCGTGTGGTTGAGGGCCACCTGGCGGCCAGAATAGTGTCGATTACTTGACTGGAGAATTTCTCTCTTCTCAAGCGGATCCGTTCAACCTCCAGATGGCTAACTGGAGCCATTGGGGTTCCGGGTGTAGAAGGGGCCACTGAGAGAGGGAAATCCTGTCCGGGGGGATTCTCCAAGGGGGCGCTACCGATAGGTTATGGAGGTTCGCAAACCACGGGCGCCTGGGCCAATAAGGGGCCACCAGAAGCAAATCTGCCTTCTCGTGGATGAGTTTCTGTATCACTCTGGGAACTAGGGCTAACGGGGGGAAGGCGTACAGGAGCCCTGGGGGCCAGGGGCAGCGTAGTGCGTTGTGGTTCTCCGACCCGTGGGACGGGTATCTGGAGAAAAATCGTGGAAGTTGTGCGTTGGACGGGGAAGCGAAGAGGTCCACCACCGGTAGGCTGAAGATTCTGGACGCCTCCTTGAACAGGGATGGGTGGAGGCGCCATTCTGACTGGTCCACCGTGGCCCTGCTCAGCCAGTCCGCCTGGATGTTGGAAACTCCGGAGATGTGCTCTGCTTTTAGCGAGAGGAGATTGGATTCTGCCCAGCGGCAGAGACGTTCGGCCTCCCTCATCAACTGAATAGACTGGGTGCCCCTTTGCCTGTTGATGTGGGCTTTGGCCGTGACGTTGTCCGTGAGAATGAGGACGTGACGTCCGCGGACCTGGGGGAGGAAGCTGCGCAGGGCCAGGTGGACGGCGTGAAGCTCCAGCCAGTTGATGCTGCATCTTTGCTCTATCCGTGACCATCTGCCCTGTGTCGAGAGCGAGTTGACGTGAGCGCCCCAACCGGAGCGAATTAGTCCTTCCCACGGTCGGCGTTTCAGGTGGGGGGAAAACCAGCAAGATTAACGAGCCGCTAAAGCAGCGCGGAGGCAGCGACGCGAATTGATGATGGGGGGTGCGCGAAGCGCTGCGATCCCGCCCGCTGAGCCCCTAGGGACGAGGGAAAACTCCCCCTAGGTCCAAACCCTTTGCGCAGGGGCTAGGAAGTCAAATTCAAACCTGAATTGCTGAGAAATAGTAGAAAATAGCGAGAAATACGAGAAAAGCCTTGAATCAGCCAAGGAGCCTTTTCGCAAGCAGCCTGTCTCTCCGAGACTGAGCAAAAACTGGGGGACGCTGCGTGGAGTCACATGAGGGGGCGGAGCGTTCCTCAATTAAAGCTCAGCCTGTGAGAGAGGACTCAGAAGCACTTCCCACTCTCTGGATGCTATGAGCGGCTCGAGGGAGAACTAGGCCAGACAGCCACCAGAGTGGGGTTGGATTCTCTCTCAGCACATCGAAAAGGAGCGTATCAGGTAAGACCAACACCCCTTCTCCAGTGTGCTCAGCAGAGAATCCAAGGAATGGGACTTACCAAAGCCAGCTGTTGTAAGGGTAGGTAGCAATCTGGTCCTGAGTCCCAAAGTTTACATTCACCTTCTGAAGCACCCATCTGCCAAAGGCCCCTTCAGCTGAAGCAAAGACGTCCAGTTTGCAGTGTCTTATGAACGGGAATGGGAAAGACCATGTTGCTGTCCTAATATGTCCTTGATAGAGGCCTCTGTATTCCATGCAGCCATTGTGGCTGCGCTTCTGGTTGAATGGGCTGTCATTCGTCTGGGAAATGGCAGGGCTTGAAGCTCATAAGCTTTGACGATTCATACCTGCATCCACCGGCTATGGTCAATGATGTAACCTTTGTTACCTATTATGTATGGCTGGAAGGACACAGATTCTGTCCTTTTAATAGAGGCTCCCCTCTTTAAGTAGGAGCGGAGGGCCCTCCTAACATCCAAGGTATGCCATTTTTTATCCAGGACATGGGGTGGGCTCGGACAAAGGTCTGGTAAGATTATTTCCTGTGCCCTGTAGAATGAGGAATTCACCTTGGGAAGGAGGGATCCAGCCACAGAACCAACATATTCAAATGGAATATGCAAAGGTCCTCTCTTATGGGGCCACCAGCTCCGATATCCATCTGGCTGAAGTGATGGCTTTGAGGAAGGCCACCTTGAAGGTGAGGAATCGTAGGCTATCTGATCATAACAGTTCAAATGGCTATGATATGAGTGCTCATAATACTTTAGGCAGGTCTGCAACATCCACCACTGGAGTGATTGCAGTACATTTGTTGGGAGTTGGACCCTGGTATTCGAGTTGCTCCTGCCAGGCCACTGGTAGGGAAGGAGAAACCACTGCAACGTTCTGGCGTGTAGCTATGCCCAGGGTATGATCAATATGCAGGACACCATTTTGCCCAGGAGTTGTGAGAGGAGGGTCAGGGACTCTACTGCCCGGATGGGAGAGGACTGTATCAATATATCGTCCAAGTAACATTGGACCCACACTGAGACTGCTCTGAAGTGTGCTGCCAGTGTCGCCAGGCTTAACCGTCCACCAATGGGAGGGTTGGACCTGTAGTCACTTGGTGCAGCGGAAGGGGTGACTGGGCGTGCCCCAAAATGGCCACTTGCCATGAAGTGTTGCCCATTCCTGTCCCTGAATCCGGATCCGTCCGGTTGTCGGTCTTGTCTGTGGGTGTATGCCCTCTGAGATTGAGGGGGATCAAACCCCATGTCTGTGAAAATAGGGTGAGGGCGGCAGTCAGCTTGCTTGTAAACTGAAGGTAGGATCTTCCTCCTGTCCTGAGTTTCCACCAACATGGGCTCTAGGACCTCTCCAAACAGCTTGCTATCCTTGAAGGGAACAGAAGCTAGTTTCCATTTATACTTCATGTCTACCTACCAATGTTTAAGCCACAGCAGTCTACGGGCCGCCACTGAGGCGGCAATGGCCCTGGAAGCAAACCTTGTGGCATTCAAAGTGGCATCCAGTGAGAATTCCGTAGTCACTATCAGTTTGTTGATGTCTTGGTGTAATCGAATGTCCCCAGGGGGGGCCCTGTCTTGCATCTGGTGAAGCCAGATCAATGATGCCCTGTTGAAAAATGAGGCAGCTGTAGCAGCTTTGACAGTCCAGGCAGCTGCCTGGTGCACCTTATAGAGGGTTAGCTCCGCCTTCCTATCCTTTGTCTTCAAAACATCCTCTGAGTCTTTAGGCAGGATGGTGGAGGATGTTAAGGCCGCTATTGGTCCATCTATGGTTGGTGGTTGTAGTACCTCTGAGAAATCTGGGCCACATTATAAAATCTGTCATTTCCGCTTGGGGGTGGGAATACCCCTGGTTGAGTCCATTGTTTTTGGACATCTCGGAATAGATTAGGTGAGGGAATCTCCTCACTCTCCGCAGTTGGCTTTGAAAAGAGCAACTCATCTGGATCCACCAGGTCCAATGGTGACTCTGCTGTAGTTAGGTCAGTTCCCAAGCGTGTTACTGCTTTGGCCTTAAACAATCAGGACTTAAAGAGAGCTGGACAAAGAAGTCCTGTGAATGCTGGTGTATCTGGAGCTATCCCCTCATCCTCTGAAAGTTCCATTTATTTTTGGTCCTCATCCTGAGAACAATGTCTCGCTGTGCATGGATGAAGGGGTTGAGTGTGACCTTTGGAAGGCTGCCAAACCTCTTTGATGCCATCAATTAGTCTTAATGGAGTCTGCCTGTGTCATAGGGGAAGTCTGACTTCCCTACTGTAGATCTGCAGTGATGGCCTGTGTTAAGGATATCAGAATTTTCATCTGATCCATAATTTCAAGGCCCTGACTCTCTTGTGAGCGAAGACACACTGCTGTGGGTGTAAAGGTAGCCTCTGGTGCCGTCTTCATCTGCTTTGTTGTGCTCTCTGCTCTCCTGTTGGCAAGAAGCTTGCCTGTCTAGCAGGAAAACCCTCACTGCTTTCTAAACAAAGGGATGGCTGATAGTATTGCTCTCTGGTGCCATCTGGCGACCCAACCTCGCCCCTGGTATTACCTGGTCCACATGGTCTGCCATCTTTTGTCCCTTTTTGCCCCTCTAAGCAAGGCAGGCTCATTCCTGAGCAGAAACTTGATGCCGCAGCTTTTTTTCTCTTAGACACTTCGGAGTATGCCCAATACACAATTGAGCAGTGACTGTAGTTCCCTCTGTCTAAGCAGACCTCTCCTGGGGACCTCGACTCTACCTGGAGTCAGAATAGTGGATGTGCAAAGACAAGAAGCCCCAATTGGGGGAGCCAGCCGCTTTGATGTCTGCAACATCTAAGCTGATTAGGTTGGGGAAGCCAGCGGATCAGTTGAGAGAGGTGGTTATCTGGACAGCCGGGAAAGCCAGTCTAGCCATTCGCAGTCCTGCAAAGGCTTTATGTAGAGCTGGGACCTGAGTGTTTTGAAGAATCCAAGGAATAGTCTGTTCTTTTTGATTCACGAGCACCTCCTGTATGCGTCTCTTCTGAGCAAAGACTAAGTTGAAACTGGGCATGCTTAGGCAAAGGAGGCGTGACCAAAGAAATGATTGACTCAGTCTCCAAACAGAAGAGCAGAGTTAACCCATTCCTTGGATTCTCTGCTCAGCACACTGGAGAAACTGCAATTCTCCCCACTTTTAGATCTGTGCCTTTGAAAATATATAGCTGCTTGAGAGGATTTGCCTAATAATTTTAACCCTTTGTAATATTTAAACAAAGCTCTCTTTCTTCCCAATTCATTTAACTTATTCCCTCATCTCACCTCCATCCACTTTTATTACCATTTTCCTTTTTTCCCCCTCAGTTTTTCCTTTCTCCCCATGTTTCTTGCTGTTTTTCCTGCATACTGTGTGCGTTAACTAGCACTAGATGTCACAAGCGCATTATATTTGTGATGCAAGTCTTGCAATGGCCACTAAACTTTCAAGTGCATTTAAAAATGTTAGCATTAGTCTTTAAACTCCTATCTGCCTTAGCGTCAAAATGTCACTGCCTTTTCCAACTACTGGCAGAACAGACCCAGGAGGGGAAATGCATGTAATTCCTCACCATCAAGAGATTTTTGCCTTTCCTGAGGCAGGTTAGGAGAGTTTTTTAACTAGTTAGGATAAAATACAAAGGGGTTTTATATATTGCACCAGTTAACTACGACTGTTGACTTTATCTGTTGAATAGTTGTTGTTTATCTTTATCTATTGAACTATACACCTTAGATATTTAACAGTTTATATACTGCTAAGTCATGTGACTTTAGTGGTATAAAAGTCTAATACAAATTTATTTTTTGAAGGCACACATTATGTATACACTTCACTAAATGGTCACCTGTTCAGATGCACAGTAAGGCATCTTCATTGGTTTCAGCTGAAATTGGTAATTTTGAATTTAACAACTTTAGCGTTACAGTTAGTCTTCAATTTCAGGTTGACTCAGCCTTCCATTTTTCCAAGGTCAGTAAAATGATGACCCAGTTTGTTGGGGGCAATATGCTGACTCTGTAAACCACTTAGAGCGAGCTGTAAAGCAATGTGAAGCAGTTTATAAGTCTAAGTGCTATTGCTATTATGACTGGTCACTTAATGACTATTTGAAGTTATAATGTATGTCCCCAGAACTATTTACGATCTGTTTTTGGAGTTATCATGGCCACACACTCCTGCAATCATGTGATCACATTTTAGGTGCTTGGCAACAACTCACCTTTATTGCTGTTTCCAGTGCCTGTTACATAACCACAATTTCCAGCAAAAAAAAAATAATCATTGAGGAAAATGAATTTGCTTAATGTGGAATCCAATTAACAACTGCAGTGTTCGCTTAACAGCCATTGTTAAAAACTATTGTAACTTCAGTTCTAGTCACGTGATGCTCGATTTACAACTGCAAGAACTTGTGACTATAATTCTGAGCTCAATTACAGTCATAAGTCAAGGACTACATGCATAGATAATCCTCGACGTACTGTACAGTCACGATTGGGACCAGAATTTATGTCTTAAGTCACTGGACATTGGTTGAGACAGATTCACTTTCTGCAAAGCAGGCATAATTTTGAAGTCATTAAATGAATGGTAGCAAATCAAAGACTACCTGTACGTATCGTTTTGTCTGTGCTTCTAAGCCCTTTCTATTTATTCATCTTTGGGGAAAGTTTTCTTTTTCCTCTGAGGTAAAAACAAAAATAAATGTTTTTATTTAACCAAGCATATTTACATCGCATTAAAATATGCAGCCCTCACAAGACAAATTAAGATAATTAAAACATGAAATGGTGAACTGGTGTCACTTACAGGCCCCCAGGACATTCAAAGGCATTCTGGCTAAGAAGGGAACATTCTAGTTGAGGATATGACAGCATTCTGGTTGAGGAGGGAACCCAGATGGCAATGAAAGGAGAGAATGTAATCATGGGTGACTTCAACAGTGGAATCTTTCAAATGCACTTAAAAACAAGAACAGGAATATGTTAGAGACATTAAAAGGTGCCTCTCTAAAACAATTAGTAAAATGCCCAACAAGAGGCATATTCTAGAACTAGTTTTGACAAATAGGGATAGGGTAGGAGAAAGTTTAGTTCTACAATCGCCAATGCCTTTGGATTAACATTAAAAATGAAGGCAATACAGCATACACTAAAACTAAAATTTTATAGACTTCAAGTGGACAAATTTTACCGAAACAGATTAGTTAAAACGTAAATTTGAAGGGTGGCCTAAAGTGATAGGAGTCAGAGCTCAGAGGACACTGACAAAATCTGCCACCCTGGATGCAACGAGTCTTTATGTGAGGCTCATCAGTAAAAAAAGAAAAAGAAAAACCCACTCTGATTTACAGCAGATGTATATAGAATAGTAAAGGAGAAAAAATCAGCATAGACATAAAAATAGCTGAAATGTAGCTGATTGAGAGGTATACAAGAAATATATAAGAAGCTACAAACAAGTTATTTCTGCTACTAACATGCAGAAAGAAGAGGAACTGGCTAAATCTATTTAAAAAGGGGACAAAACCTTTTTTTAAAGGTATACAAGGGGGGGAATGTGTAACCACTGAAATCAAAGATTTAAACAATTCTTATGCCAAGGGACACCTTGGCTACAGCAAACCATCCAAACAAATACTTCTGCTCATTCTTCTCAGAAGTAGATCCCAATTACAAAAATAAGTTGGAGGATCATATTAGTCCTAGCAGTGCAAGTTCTTTTCCATGGTTTTTAGAGTGGAGGTAGAATATGGATCCAGATGGTATTCATCTCTGTGTTCTAAGGGAACTTCTAGGTGTGCTCACTGGACCATTAACTGATCTGTTTAACCAGTCTCTCCTAACACGTGAAGTTCCCTAGGACTGGCAAACAGCTAATTGTGTACCCCTCTGCAGGAAAAAGGGCTAGGAAAGAAGCTAGAAACTATAGGCCAGTGAACTTAACATCTATAGTGGTAAAGTTAGTGGAATCACCGAGAAAAAAGGATTAATATTTAAAACTGAACAACTTGATGGAGCATGGCTTTACTGAGGGCAGATCACATCAAACTAATCTGATTGACTTTTTTTACTAGTCACAAATGTTTTAGATGAAGGTGGTGCTCTGGACATAGCCTATCTGGATTTTAGCAAAACATTTGATACAGTTCCACATAATGAGCTTATAAAAAAAGTTGTAGGCTTAACTGCTGGATGATCCAAGGGATTGAAAGTTGGCTCAGGTGTAGATCCCAGTGTGTGATTATTAACGGGTCACTGTCTGAACAAAGACCAGTCATAAGTGGTGTACCATAAGGCTCTGTCCTAGATCCTATTCTGTTCAATGTGTTCGTAAGTAATAGAACAGAAGGGCTGCCAGATAAGATTTGTCTTTCTGCCAATTACACAAAAGTAGGTGACAGAGTTGATGTTCTTAGGAGTATTTGTAACATGGAAAATGACTTGGCATTGCTGGAAAATTAATCAAAAATATGGAAACTGCAGTTCAGTGTTTTTAAATGTAAGATTATGCATGGGGGAAATCTAGGGGGGAGTACAATTACGGAGGTATAGTGTTAGACAGAACAACAGAAAAAAAGGATTTAGATGTGCTCATGGCAGATGATTGCAAAATGAGAAAACTGTGTCCAGGCAGTTGTGAAAGCAAACAAAATTCTGGGGTGTTCACTAGAGGATCAACAGCTGGAAAAAGGAAGCCTTAATCCCGCTATATAGGGCTTTAGTCAGTTGCCTATTTAGAATGGGCGTTGGTAGAAGTTACTGTGAACACCCTTTCTCTCTATGCTGCGAGAGAGCCCAGGATGGGTTGACTCCTTCCTATGATGTCATTTAGCTGAGTCTGTACTAAGATATAAAAGCCAGCCACCGGAAGAGACCCCAGATTTGGCGAAGATACTTGACAGACTGAAAGGTGTCTCTGAAAGCACAAAATGAATACAGAAATATGTCTTACCCTCTCTGGACAAATCAAGGGAGGGGCTGGGCTCTCTCGCAGCATAGATAGAAAGGGCGTTCACGGTAACTTCTACCAACGCCCATTCTCCTCCATGCTGCATTGAGAACCCAGGATGGGACATACCAAAGCTTGCATGTCCACGGTCGGGTTCTCGTCCGGCTCATCACACTGACTATGGAACCACTCGTTGAAGCACCCATCTGCCGAAGGCTGCAGTCGCTGAGACAAAAGCATCCAGATGATAGTGTCTGATGAAAGGAGATGGAGATGTCCATGTGGCCGCACAACAAATCTCCTCCAAGGATGCTTGGGTTGCCCAGACAGCGGAAGTGGCTGCGCTTCTGGTAGAGTGCGCCGTCAGAGCTCGGGGAACCGGAAGGGCCGCAGCTTCATAGGCCTGCTCAATGCAAGTCCTGACCCACCTGCTAATAGTAGAAGAGACCTTGTGCCCCAAGTGAGAAGAAAAAAAGGAAACAAACATGACTTCCAACTTCCTGAAGGAGGAAGTGTGCTTAATGTATATTCTAAGAGCCCTTCTTACGTCTAGCGTGTGCCACTGCTGCTCTAAGTCATGGTGCGGGAGGGGGCAGAAGTCAGGCAACACAATGTCCTGGGACCTGTGAAACCAGGTATTAACCTTTGGAACAAATGAGGGGTCCAAACGGAGAACAACCCTATCAGCGTGAAAGGACAAAAGGCCCCGTCTGATGGAAAGAGCAGCGAGCTCGGAAAACCGCCTAGCTGAAGTGATGGAAACAAGGAACACTACCTTCAGAGTCAGGAAACGGAGAGACACTGTTCTAAGGGGTTCAAAAGGGGGCTTCGTAAGGGCATTGAGGATCACATTAAGGTCCCAGGAAGGATACGTGTGAACCACCAGTGGGTGCAGGTTGGAAGCCCCTTTCAAAAACCTCCTGACTGAAGGGTGATAGGATAAGGAAGGCAGCGAACCCCATGAGAGAACCGAGGAGAGGGCCGCAACCTGCCTGCGTAAGGTGTTGAGGCCCAAACTTTTCTCCAGACCATGCTGAAGGAATCTAAGAACTTCTGCCAACTGGGCTGAAGCAGGAGAGAGACCCTAAGGCACCATCGGGAAAAGGCCTTCTATGTGGCATCATAGATGCGCCTTGTAGAAGGTTTGCGAGACACCAGGATAGTGAGGATGACCCTTTCTGGGATATCAGCTTCCTCTAGCCACTGCCGCTCAAGTGCCACACAGTCAGCTTGAGCCACTGGGGCTCTGGATGGAGCAGAGCCCCCTGGTGAAGGGAGATTAGATAGGCTGGGATCCTCCAAGGAGAAGCCACAGATAGGTTGACCAGGTCCGCAAACCAGGGCCTCCTTGGCCAATAGGGTGCCAGGAGGAGGAGCTCCACTCGTTCCTCCAACATCTTCTGAATTACTGCCGGAATGATGGGAAGAGGGGGAAAGGCGTAGAGGAGACCCTTGGGCCATCTGCACTGCGTGGGAGAAGGCAAAACTTCTGCATGCGCTACAGGCTTGGAGAAGAGCAAGTCTCCTTGGCCAGAGCAATCTCCTTGTGGCTCAGGAGCCACTTCCTCCGGCAACAGCTTGGCAGTGACCAAGGCCTTCCTGAATAATGGCCTGAAGAGAGTAGGTTTGAAGACCAATGCAGAGGATGTCTGCTCTGGGCGAGAATCTTCTTCCTCTGATTTTGGTCATAAATCTCATCCTCTTCATGCTCTGAATGAGAGAAGTAACTGTGCTCAGATGGTGAAGCCTCTCCTTCCTCATCAACCTCCTCCCATTCTGGTAGTGAAGAATGGGCCCTGAGGTCCTGGGGCCTGTGACATTCAGGGTAAGGAGGCAAGGAACTTATAGATTGAGAAGGGAGAAGGGCCTGAACCCTTTCCAGAGGTCGAAGAATTTGCTTGGAGCCTTCAGCCAATCCCTGCCTAATGGTCAAAGAGACAAAATCTTGGATATCCCCTGGCCTATGCTCAAAGCTGGAGGCAGAAAGCCCGCTGCTGTGGGAGTGAAGGTGGCTTCAGACCTAGATTGAGAGGAGGCTCGAGGTCTGGAGGAAAGGGGGGCATAGGGCCCAGAAGCCTGTTGGAAGTGGGGCCCAGATCTGCTCAGATTCTGAGGATCTGATTGTTCTGCAAAGGCCCCAGGAGACCAGGATGGAGGATGAAAAGGCTCATATATAACTTATCCTCCTCTGGGGGAGGGCTTGGCTGGGGCTCACGGGTATCACCTGAAACTTGTTGCAGTTGCCCTCTCATCTGTTGAATTGTTCGGTTAAACTGCCTCTCTAGGGCCGCATGTCTGTGCTTCTCTGCTCTCAACTCAGCCTGAGTTGCCTTCTTAGGGGCTAGAGCCTTAGCTCTGATTTTAGCAGCCACCTCCCTCTGGACTGATTGGGAGCGCTGCCTATGTCTTTTTCTCTTATTGGGCTTAAGAGATTGATCCACTGGGGAGAAAGCTCTGCCTGAGCCTTATCCTGATCCATTTGTAGAAGGAAAGCTCTTGCGTTGGGAAGAAGCTGTTTAGAAATCTAGAATAAGTCCTTTAGGGTATAAAATGGCCCCGGGCTTACAAAATGGCCGCTCACCTCGTGGTGGAAGGCTTCAATCCAAGATGGCCGCTGACTAGGAAACCAGGCTCCGAGATCCAAGAATCGCTCCTTTGGCTATAAAGAGCCCTGAGCGAAGTCAGCAGAAGAAAGCACAGCCACCGGCCACACGATCAGCTGGCTGGCGCTGTTATCGGTTTGCCGATCGTTTTTATGATCGCTCAAACCGCAGGCATGGGGGAGGTCTTGACGTTGCTCCCAACGTTGCAAGAGAGGGAGCCCCGCTCTCCTGGAAGAGCAGCTGCCCAGATCCCTGGGAGCTGCTTGAAGCGAGGAAAAAGGTCCTGAAGATCATTATTTATTGCAATTTAACGGAACGCTTTCAGAGACACAGCTACTGACTGAAAGAAGCTGAGTCAAAAGCTGGGGTCCCTTCCGGGGGCTGGCTTTTATATCTTAGTACAGACTCAGCTAAATGACATCATAGGAAGGAGTCAACCCATCCTGGGCGCTCGATGCAGCATGGACCTAACTTTAAAAAAGTTTGAGTGAGTCTCAAGACAGGCAACAAAAATAGCACAAGATCTGAGGGACAAAACGTATTAAAAATAATCTTAGATAGTATTACTTCACAGAAATAGGTAGTGGGGTAATTGTCAGTAACTGAGTTAAACATACTTGAGATGAACCCATGCCTATCATCTGACAAAAAATAAGTAAGTAAAAAATCAAATTAAAATAAAAGCAATAACATAAAAAAATAATTAAAGTAAATAAAATATTAAAATCAAAACAAAATAAACATACCCTTAAAGGCAGACTCAACGGACTACTGGGTTTTTTCTGCCATCAGTTTTCTATGTTTTCATATTAAGTGTAGATATATTAAATAATTACAATAATATTTTATTTATTTTCAGGTAAATACAGAATATTATTCAGGTTTAGCAACTTGGAACTTGAATATAAAGGTAGTCTTTCTTAGTGACTGGTTGCTGAGGGCTTTTTTAAAGTTATGCAAACCCATCAAAAGATACTTATGACCTGGTTCTGGAGTTCCAACAATTGCACAGATGCCCATGGACATATGACAGCATTTTGGACACTTGGTAACTGGCTCACTTCTATTGAAGCATTCATGGTTACCATGATTTTTTATTTTTTTTGCCCATTTCTGGTCTTTTCAGCTGGTTTCCAGCAAAAAACCACTCATAGAACTACACTGATTTGGGTAACAATGGTAATGTTCGCTTAATGACCACTGCAAAAAAGTTCAAAAATCAGGTCCAGCAACACGGGTGCCTCAACGTACGACTGTGATGTCTTACAATGGAAACTCAAAGGCTCCGTTAATCATAAATTGAGGATTACCAGTATCTGAAAGTTTACACACAGGTGGCTATGAATGCACATGTTCCATTACTATTTACTTTTGTAACAATACACAACTTTTACAACAGAGCTGTAATAAAAGTGTCTTTAAAGGGAATGTCTACCAACTATTTAGGGTTGTAGTTGGTAGACAACAGACACCTCCTTTCTAGACAGTATCCCATTTCTATCCATCCCAAGCATTCCATCATCACTAAGCGCACTGAAGCTTGCTCATCCTTTTCTTCTGATGATTCTCCTCTCCATCCCAAGGTTTTTCCCCCTCCTAACCCTCAATTCTTTTAGTATTCTAATGTTTTTCTTCAGAGTATGGGAACACACACTTTTTAATACAAAAATACAAGTCAATGGATCAATATTAATATATAATTTATATAATAAAAATGTTGTTTCCACAAAAAGTATCATTATTTTTAGATTTAGTTAAGTTTTTTTTTTCAAATAAGAGCAAGTATAAGTTTCTGTTTCAAAACTCCCTCTGCTTCTGCATGTCTCCATGCCTCTCCTTAATTCAGGTTTCCTTTCTATGTGGGAGCATACCTAACTTCCACAGTGTATACATTCATCTCTCCGTTTCTATAAATTCCCATTTGTGCGTACATATTTTCTATAGATATTCCCATTTCTACCTTTCTGTATTATAATGAAATATGTTGAAACTGTATACAGATGGATTTCTTCACTTTTTTTAACCTGTGAGGATATTATTTCCCATTCCCATAAAATAGGTCAACTGTATATCTTGCACATCATAAGGACTGACAGACACAATGCACTAAGCCATAAGTACTGAATGAATCACAATTGAATGGTTTCTCTGCACAACACAATAAAAACTGCTTAGTATGCTGCATGAACGGGGCCACATGTTCATTTTTCTAATAGACAGAACATAATATTAAACACAAAAATTTTTTGAACAAGACTTATTAGTTTAATAATTCAAGGTCAAATTATACTAAATGGCCTCAAAACCAATTCACTATGCTCAACTATGAATTCTTAGCAGTTTAATTTAGAATGCTCTTATTAACTATTATGTGCAAAATTATTTAAATACAAAGTATTTATTAGTAGATAGAAAACCAGAGACTTAAGTTCTGATATTTAATTCGAATATGTATTAAACTCATTTTTTTTAAAAAAATGAAATCAACATTTTGCAGTAGGCTGAAAGGTTGTGAGGCAGGAAAAAAACTATGCTGAAAAAAAACCCAAAATGCATATGGAAAAAATACTATTAGGCTATTATATATGAAACAATATATGGTGTATCATGTATGGTACTGTGAAATTCAGGAAAGCACCCAATCAAATCAGTTGCTAAAGAAATGTCTATTATACATCAAAACTAATAATACAAACTAGTTTATCATTATGCAGAAAGTATCATTCTGGGCCTTTATAAATGGAAGGTTCAACAGCTTCTATAAGAAATTCACCAAGTTCAAGAGAACCCAATACTCAGGCAAAGTGATTTCTTTTGCAAACAACAGAATGAGATTTAATTTCTTCAGATTTCTACCATGAGCATTCCATTCTATTGTACATTTCAGTTGGGCTCAAAAATTACAAAAGATACGTAATTTTTAAAATGCAAATTATTTCTGAACTCTCAGATGTTAGCAAATTATTCATATACTTTAAAAGCAGCTTACAAAGATTTAGTTATTCCTGTAGGCATGCTTCCATATATTTGCAAGTACACTGCAGTTCTCCATTATGTGCAGTAACATCTGTACTGAGTTACCAAGAACCTTTAAAACAGTATCCATTATTGAATGATTTGGTAACCTTAACTGAGTAGCAAATGAAACATCTAGTAAAATCTATTCATTTCTGCTATATAAATATTTTCTACTAGTACTATCTAAATATTTATGATTTGGAAAAAAATCTGGTATTTAGCCTGATTCTTTCTGAATGAAAGGAAAGCAAATGATATTCCTTTTTTACTTTTCTTTCCAACTAAACTTTTCTATCCTGCTTTTTTCACTGTGCTCACCACTTCTGGCATACACTATATTAACAGTGGTCTTAATTACTGATTTATTCTGTAACAGCTCATTATAAAACTTATAATCTTAGAATCATAATCTTCAACTCCATGGAAAACTTAGCTGTGTGCAGTTTCTTCAGAAGAGAGAATTTAAAATTGGAACATGAGATAAGCAGACCATAAATACACTGATTTCAAAACCTGAAAAGTTCTCATGTAATAGCAGACATTAATCTGTCTTAATTATTGAAATCTAGTGAAACTAACTAGTGAAAAAGTATATTGGTCATAACCAAATTTGATATTTATTATATAGCAAATTTTCCTTAGATTCGTACTCTGATCCTCTTTATTGAACTCTTGCATTGTACTTTTTCATATTAAAAATGCAAGAAACATTAAATATCAAGGTACTTTGCAATCTCACTTCTAATTTAAAAAACTGTGGCAAATCAAAGGAATAAGGTATGAATGCAATGCAGCCACTGCTTTCATTAAGTTTCAGTGATTAAGACATATATAAGTTGTTTGTGTCCACTGGAAAATTTGCAGTACTCTTTTTCAGATATTCAGATAAAGCATACCATTTATTGGAAAAAAAGAACTAAAAATAGCTTCACCTTTAACATTGGATACTAAAGAAAAAAATGGCGGAGGGGGAGCAAGACTGTACACAGAATCCACAGCTGAGGAATAAGAGAATATTAATGAAGAATTCAGCTGGTGCCAAGTTGACACCAGGCTTCTTGGCTATTTCATTCTAAACATAAACAATTCATATGCTTTAAATGGTCAAGCTGCTATCTGGCTTTTGGCAGAACTCCAGAGAAAAGTTCTACTGTTATAAAATGGCCAATGAAAAACATGTCTCTGACATGCTTTGGACATTCTTGTGAGTTTGTATAATATGAATACGTTATTTGCTTAAGTATTTTTAGTGTAGGGTCTACAGTAATTCAAGGTTTTATAGTAAGGGCCTGCTTTGAGTCATGAGTTGCAATCCTTATTTTCTAAACCTTCAAGAAACTTACAGGATCACTTTATTCATCCCTATTGCTATTTTATTAATAAATTCCAGCTGTATTGCACTACTATAGCCAGTTTAAAATAGTCAGAAGTCCTCAGTTAAGAAATACAGTATTTTGTGATTATAATTCACTGATAATTTTAGACAATATAGAAAGTTATGATTAAAAATAAGAGGGCATACACAGAAACAGTAAGTTGCTAGTTAAGACCACCCACCTATCCAACTCAACAATGCTCTACTAGCATTAAATATTAGAATATTTCTACACAGTTGTTTCTTATAAAATTGTATTTTCTTTCCATTTAAAGCTAGAAATCTGTAGTACTGATAGGAAACTAAGATGGAGTCAATAGCCGGCAGCTATATAATATAGGTAAGCTTAGTGTGCTATCATTCCTGTTATTCAATTTTAGATGTTAGAACACTATAACTGGGCAATATGCAAATACTGCTGCTACACTGTAAATCGCCCAGAGTGCTATACCAAACCTGCATTAAGCTGTTAAGAGATGAGATTTCAGAATACTATCACTATAATATTCAAATGAAAAGGCCATATTAATTCTAAGGATTGTATATATTTCCATATTGCCTGTAGCACCATCTAAGCTTATTGAAACATTGACAAAACTACCTTTAGCATATGCAAAATCGATTTACAGGGCAACAAAGAATCCTCCTTCCCTATTCAAATTTTTCTGTACAGATTGTCCGAAGGTATCAGAATTTCCACATTAAGAGTTTATAGCAGAGGTGGGGAATGATGATCTCTTTATTACTTGTAGACTTCAACTCCCAGAATTCCTGAGCCAACATGGTGGCTCAGGAATTCTGGGACTTGAAATGCACAAGTAATAAAAGCAGTGGTGAGATTCAATTTTTTTTGACTACTGGTTCTGTGGGCGTGGCTTGGTGGGCATGGCAGGGGAAGGCTACTGTAAAATCTCCAGAGGCGGTATTTGCTGGTTCTCCGAACTTCTCAAAATTTCTGCTACCGGTTCTCCTGAACTGGTCAGAACCTGCTGAATACCACCTCTGCTAAAAGGGCTATCGTTCCCCACCCATGGTTTATAACATTATGTCACCGCTGTTGTGGCAATATTCCTGATTTAAGACAGGCTTTATATTACCACAATAATAAGATGCCAGTATAAAGTGATATTGCAGAAATGATTCTGTAACATTTTATGTATTTCATATTTGATTACTGGGAAGAGCAGCTTACAATTTGGTTGATTAGTTGTGGCGGCACAACTAATAATTTTCCACAGGCAATGTCTCTAATCCCTCCACTGTATTATATTGAGACCTATTGTACAGTCTTTACAACTCTTAACCAGTAGAAAATACTATCATAGGAGCTACAGAAAAGAACATGTGATAAAATAAAAACCACCTACTGGGGGCAGAGAAAACTGTCTAATCAGCTATGATAAATCACAATAATGTTTATATTATGGATGGCAAGAGATTCTAATCCTAACTTTTAAGAATTTAAGCTTCAAGAAATCATGTTAGAGAAAAAAACCTACCCTATTATGTATTCAGGTTGGATATTCAGCAAAAAAAATCCAAAACACTACCACTATACAGAGGTAAGTTCTACACAGAAAGGGATTGGTTTCCATTAGTGATGCTATTTAAATACAGCTAAATTATCTGCTGTACGAAACTAATAGAATATCAAGCTTCAATGATGATTCATTTCTGTAAATTCTTAAAAAACTTTTAATCCCACTTTTCCCCACAAGTTACATGCACCTAGATCAATCGTGTGGTAATTCCACATTAAACCAGCTATACTGTACTCAGATAACCTTCACTAGTTTAATATATGTATGTAGATAACAGCATCTCTAAGTGGCACAGGCTATGTAAGATAGTTATCTTTACAAATACCTAAGTTTTCTGTATATCTGTGTCTTGTTCTGCTAAAAATCATACCTCATAAATTTCACTATTCCATATATGACTTGAATAAAAATTTATTATTGATCTAATAATTCAGCTTACAAATAACATCTCCCTTTAACAATGCTAAATCCTTTGATTAAATACATCCACGGAACAATCAAATACAAGTTCAAATTTACAACTCCATCTTTATATTAGTACTTTCTCATGAAATGTCAAGATGTTTTCCAAAGCAACTGGCAAGTTAATTTCAATCTATTCTTCAACTTTCTAGTCACCATCTTAGTTTTTCCAATCATTATGCAAAATTCGAAAACTGTCTTCCATTTGTACTCCCTTTAAAACGAAGGCATAGACAGCAATACAAAACTACAGATTGGAATTATGGGATTGGACTAGAGATTTTCGAATATTTTTTTTAAAAACAGCTTACATTATACATGCTTTCTATTGAGGTAAAGTTTAAAATCACTTTGTAACGCATACCAATAAAAGTAGTCAGCAAATACACAAGCAGCCCTCAGACCTGAATTCCAGTCAACCGCCAAAAGGTATAGATTTCACTACTGCGCCCATCACCAAAAACTACGAGCAATGTGGGGCTATGTATGTCCTTCAGGGCCAGCACGGAGAGAGTTGTCCCCTTTTGGCAACGTTAGTTTCCCAACCTGCAATAATCCCAGCACCGCCCCTGCAGAGAATCTACATTTCAGAGGTTCGCGTATTTATCCGAATCAGCAAATCGGGGAGGCCAGATCCTACTGGGCATTTTTTTTTTTAATGGAATAACTATAAAATTCCACCCTGTGGTCGACAACCAAGTAACGGAGGCTTCATATGTATTGGAGAAAAAGGTCCTCCGTCCGCCCAGGCCTCTCCTTCCCATCCAAGGCAGGGAACCGCGAGATCTCGCTCACCCAGCCCACATCCCATCAAAAGCTGCCTTCCATCCCAAACTGCGCCTTCCCAGCCGGAGACCCCCGCGGAGCAGCCGCAATCGGCCACGAGGGGCCTACGATCCGAGCCCCCACAGCCCGCCCGTCTCCATCCTGCTCCTCCGACCGAAGACCACTTCCATCTCTTCTCACCACCACCACCACCACCCCCGGCCTTACAGCGCAGACACAAATTCAGCCATTGCGCTTTCTCTCCCCCCTCCCCGCCGCGGTTACCGCTGCCCGCAACGCCAGCGGAGGCCGAGGCCGTCCTCCCTCCCTCTGCGTCGTCGTTGTTGGTTTTTTTTTTTTTTTTTTTTTTTTTGCTGCGCTCAACGTCTCCCGCCTTACAAGGCCTCGTTCTCCCCGTCAGCCCCCTTCGCCCACTCCCCGCCCCGCAATCCTTCCCTCCGAAAGAGCCGGGCCGGGCCTATACCTGGCGCCGCAGCCTCTCAGCTTGCCTAAAAACTCCGCGCCCGCCCGCGGAAGGAGCCTCCGTCTCCCCCACTTAGGCTTCGGGTCGGGTCAGGCTACTGCTCGAGCCGTCGCCTCCGCCTTCTTCTTGTTTCTCCTCCTCACGCAGCGGCCTCTCCTTTCGTCGGCCTCTGCCCTCGCAATCCAAGCGCAGCCAGCAGCGCAGACATGTTGGAAGCCTGTATCCCAGCGGCCGCTACTAGGCCCTCCCTCCTTCCCTGCCGCGCAACGTCAGAATGCACCGGGTGGGAGGAGGGGACAAGAGCCCCCTCCCTTACCAGAGCCTCGGCGAGAGAGAGCGAGAGAGCGTGTGTGTCGAACCGGTATTTTTTTAAAAAAAGGAAAAGATTTACCTTTACTGGTCGCAATGACGGTCATTCAAACGCTCTGGTCCCCACCCACATTTCCATTGGATCTCTCACCTGTCAAACCTCACATTCTAAATACCGATTGGATAATTTATTTGCCATTTATAAAACAACGCCCGTTGGCTACGAGTCTCTTTCTCAGCTTCGCATCAATTGGTCGATAGAGGTTAGGTTCCCGCCCTCATCTATGTGCTTCTAGAAAGCTACATGAGTATGTAGTATGAAGCTTCATTGGTGCCACACGAGTGCCAATTGACTTATTCACCCCGCCCCATTCCCTATTATTTCTTTCTTTTACAAAACACATACTGCTTTCCCCCTCGCCCGCCTTCATTTTTAACCATCATTCAATTGGCTAAGAAAGGTGTCCATCTTACCTAGCTTCCGCGTCCTTTAAAAGAGCTTCTCAAATAGCCGAAGAGACGAGTGTCATTATTGCACCTGATTGGGTAGGGCTGCAAATGAGGCGGGGTGGAGTGGAATGAGAAAGAGGCGGTGTTTGAAAAGCAATCGAACTAGTTGCCCCCAAGGCCATAATGGTCTCTTATTTTTGATTGGCTAAATACTGGAGCGGCCTTCTCTCAAGTACTTACCAGGAACGGGGTGGAGGGGAGAGAGAGAGAGAGAGAGAGACCCGTATGTTCTGCTGCATTACATCATCGCCAACCAATAAGAAAACACTGAGGGCCTCCTATTACCTTTGGATGACAAAATGGCCTGAAGGTGGTAGATATTTATGTCCGGCCTTTCTAGTGGAGTATGCTTAATTAAAAAAATAAAATAAAATAAACCCCCGTTGAATCAAATGGGAAGTAGACTCCAAAAGCATACCTAGGAGCCTTAATATGAAAGAAGCATCTGTGGATTGAATTAAGCCACTTTTCCAAATGCATGAAATTTTAGCCTCAGCTGGCAGATACACACCAACAATCTGCTGGAGGGAGGGTGAGAGGAGGTTATCTAAGATAAAAAGTGGGAGAAAGAAATTAAGAAACCACTCTGGGAAATCTTTGAAAAGTTTTTTTTTTTAATGCATTGCTCAAAGCACTTCATGTTTCATTGAAAAAAAAAATTACACTGAATTCAAAAGGCCCCAAAAGAACAATCCAAAGGGTTACATGAGGTACTAGGTTCTAATGGACTTAGACTTATTTAATACAAATATGTACCCTATTCCAAAGTTAATAATTTCATTATTAGGCAGCTACTGAGACCTGGAAGTATTATAGGCAATCTCAAGGATGGCTTTTCTAGCATTAGTTAATGGCAATTCTGTATCACAACATCCAGCTTCTTCTAGCCCATAAATTCCACCTAGATCAGTGGTCGCCAACCAGTGGGCCAGGGACCACTGGTGGTCCGTGAGAAAATTTTGGTGGTCCACAGAGAAATGTCACTCCCAAAGCACCCCCCAAAGCAATTAATCCAGGCTGCACAGGAACACAAGACTCCGCCACCCACATGGCCATCGGGAATGTAAGGCTTGTGTCGCTTGCATTGCAAACAACATGAGGTAGTGAGGGGAGGGGGAAAGTGTGGAGGGGGGGAACTTGCCCCACTCGCCCCCACACATCTCACCTGGCCACCGGGCTGCTGCTTTCCGCTGCTTCTGCTTTTGGCTGCACGCAAGGAAAGCAGCAAAAGTATTTCTTTCTCTTCCCCAAACTCCACCAGAAATGAGTCTTTGGGACCCTGCAAGGCATCCTGCTCCAAGAGGCTGCACCGGTGTGACAATGAGTCTCACAAAGACTCATTTCTGGCAGACTTTGAGGGAAAGAAAGACTTCTGCTGCTTCTGCTGCTTTCCTTGCATGAAGTCAAAAGTCTCTCTCTCTCCTCTCCCTCTCTCTCTTTCTCCTCTCTCTCTCTCTCTCTGTCTCCCCTGAAAATGGAGTTGCGATCCCAAATAAAGAACGATTGATTGGTAGGAAAACAGGGTGGGGAATTTTCCCAAGGTCTCTGGTCCTTGGGATTTAAAATTCTGAATTTGGTGGTCCCTGAGGTACAAAGGTTGGCTAGATTGTGTCGGTAAGATATTTAATCTGGGCTGTGACCTGCTATGAGTTCTCACTGAACAGTTCTCCTTGCTGAACCCTCATAACTCTGCAGCACTGCTAGTTTAAATTGCTTATGGATGGACATTCATACCTAAATCTACAGAGTTTTATTATTTCAAGCAAACAGTGCCCCATCTCCAGTCCTGCAGCCTGCATTCTATGGTAAATGTTGACTAGTAGTAATAAAGCTTAATGATACTACTAATCAAAGAAATGGAACTAGTACTGTAAACTGCAATATTGCAAGGTGGCATTAAGGAATAAGTGAACTGATTATCACGAGACGATGATTTATTGAAATGCTTATCAAAGCTGGTTGCTGTTTCATTTATTTGAGCATGACAGAAAAGTGTTCATTAATTTCCTAAAAAGAATACTTTTGTACAAGTTACCTTGAAACTAAAAAGAAGGCTGCATCTTTTCAAGAATCAATTGATAGAATAATGGAAAATACACAGTTCGTTGTGTCATTGTTTGGGGGGAGGGAAGGGGAGATGAAAAGAAAGAAACAGATGGAGCACCAGGGCAGAATCATGCAGGCCTGTATTTAGGGCACAGTAACCATGCTGTGCATATGGATCAGTAATGGAATAGAATTGGGTTTTGAAGGCCAGAACAACCAACTGAAATAGATTTGTGCTAAAGAAGGAATTGAAGCACATTATTACATGAACTAGACAGTAGGACAGATACGACTACTTACAGGTAGAGCCAAAAAGCAAAGTTGCATTAGCTTCTGATGAAGGTAAATTGAGGCTAACATCATGCATTCCTATTCTCCACTAATGAGGGTACCTTGCACTTGTGTTGGATATAGAAGTGCTGTTGCCCAAAGCAAGACAAGCCCAATATTACAGGATACTTCTTGTTGGTGTAATGTTAATTACCTAGGAGAATTTCCCTGACATACTATGTAAGAGGGCACCCAGTTAACATAAAAGAAAAGCACTGTACGGTTGTGGCCTCCAACTTTTTCCAAAGAAGCTTTATTTGCCATGAAATAAGTTGAAACAATTGCCATACATCAAAAGCAAAGTGTCTAATCTATAGACTATACTATAGAATAAAGAATGGGGGTGCCATTTATCTGTGTCAATTTCAACTTATTTCACAGAAAATTGGGATTCTTGGGGGGAAAGAGCAGGGTACTCATACTTTTACCTGTGCCTGTAAAATGTGAAGCCAACTATGATGCAACTTTGTCTATTACAAAGTGAGGAAAAGATTTTCTTTTCCATTTTTGAGGAAGAGAAAGGACCTCATTCTCTTTCTGCTTAGTTGCCTCCTATTCGACTCAAACAGCTAGAATCCAAATTTGTTTGTACATTTCTATACTTGATTTTTATTATTAAACTTCTATGCCACCCATCTCACTGGGGCTATAGATAGTGAAGATAGCAAGTCAGCATTGATTCCAAGGCTGCAAACCTCTGCACATTATTAAGGTGGATGTAAATAAAATCTAGTGGGCGGCCTGGCGCGCGCGCTTGGAGAGCCTCTGCAGCCCGGACGCTCAGAAAAACTTTCTTCGCCGAGGCTTTCTTGGAGAAGTCCCATTTTCCGGTTGCTAAAGGCAGAGGACAAAGCTTCCATTTGCGGGGCCACCTGAAAAGCCGATCTGACCCGTGGGGGAGGAAAAGCGAGGGTTCCCAGCGAGGATTTTGCATTTTTGGACTTCGAGTTCTTTGCTGCTTCTCCCGGAAGGAGGCGATTCCTTCGGCGCTGAGCCCATCCGCGGCGCGGAAAGGAAACAGCCCCAGAGGGGAAAGTGAAAGTGCCGGAAACGATCGGGAAGGGCCGGCAGAATCATCTCCCCAAGAGAAAGTGAGGACTGCAGGCGCTATCTCTGCTTGGCACCCTCGGGACCCAGACTCGAATAGAACTAGTTTAGAGTAAATGTTTGGCGGATTGCTGGCCTTTCAAAAGATACAAAGATTCGTTCGTGGCACAAAGCGAGCGTTCTCACGACCCGCGAAAGAGCGCTAACAAACAGCCCGGAGGCGCAAAGGCAAGCGGGCGAGGGCCATCTCATTCATCAAGGGAAACAAAAACAAATAGTTTCCTGTGAGCTGTTCAATCTTTCCTTCACTCAGATAAAAACCCTTGGATCATTGTGTTACAACTTCCTGTTTACAGAGTAATAGCGATCTGCTTTTCAAACAGCGATAAATTCCTCTCTGCCAGTTAAACAATTAACCCGTTCCTTGCAGACTCTTAATACTACCTCATTACCTCAAATCTTACAACTTTTCTACCTCATCAGCTATATCAACGATTAGATAATCAATTTCTATAAAATATTTTATTAATGGTTTAACTGATTTATTGTTTTTAATTGATTAGTGTGATTAGAGTGTTTAGTGCAAATAGTGTGATTACTGACTAGTTTAAAAGATCAAAATTCATGTAATTTAATTGAATAGCAAAATCATAGATCTAGTGAATTTAAATGAACAGTGTGGTTAATGATTAGTGTAATTAATTGATTAATGATTAGAGTAATTAACTACTCAGGCTGATTGTTGCTCAGGAATATTATCTAACTTGAGAGATTACTGCAATTGATTGTTTGATATAATATTGGCTATATAGATTACCCAAAATTGTTCCTCTAATTAATTCAATCAACGTACTATTTTAACAATCCTACCATGCCAAAAAGAAAATCCTACGTCAAACCACAACCTAAAGAGAAGATGATCCCCACCAGTGAACCACAAGACTCCTGCACATGCCTTAAATGCTACAAAAATCTAAAGGATAATGAAAACTCCATCAAATGTTCTCTGTGTAAAAAATACACTCATCATGACTGCTTGGGATTACCTGAGCAGATGATTCAATACCTAAAATCATCCAATGAGTTTCCACATATCTGCAAATCATGCAGACCCAAACTGGATCTGCCTGAAAGAGTTGATACCATTGAAACCATTGAAACATCCCCTACCATCGAAACCATTACAACATCCCTCAACATCATAGTAGCATCCTGGACGCCGTAAAAGAAAGAATATCCAACCTTGAAAAAAAGGACACCACGCAAAAACCTGAACATCCAATAGCTACTAACCACATCTCTACCAATCAACCACAATCCAATCCACAACCCAATCCACAAATAAACACAACCCAGACAAATATTGATATCCCAATTCTCATCAGAGAAGCCGTTGAGCGTGAACGGAAACGCCCAAACGCCATCTTATTTGGTCTAGAAGACATCAATGTCAATGATGACATCACAACTGTCCGAAACATCATCAGAAATTATCAAGCATCAACCATCTCCGCTGATGAAATACTTGACATTTCCGCATTGACCGAGAGCTCAAAAATAGAGATGGCTCTGTGGCCCCACGCTTGTGCAGGGTCATTTGCAAAAATGAATCAAGCAAACGTAAATTCATTTATACTATAAACTCACTCGCCAAAACCAACACCATCCATAAGAACCTCCGTTGCCGCCTGACCTAACCATACAGCAACGTGCCCGCTCCCGTGCACTCCGCATCGAACTCAAAAACCGTCTAGATAATGGAGAGAAGGACCTGTACATTGACTACCATGCTGACTGTATCAAAAGTAAACCACTCAACCCAATACTCAGCTTTTACCCTCAACCACAACCCTACCTCAACCCATCCACCATCACCCAAGACTAGCACGCACGCCCCCAACTACCTCAATTCCAACTTCTGCCAGCCTTAAATGCAAACTACTCAATGCAAGAAGCCTCGTGAATAAAATACCTGAATTTCTCTTCCTCCTAAATATGGCTAACTTGACATTATATTTGTCTGTGAAACATGGCTCAATGCATCTCTCCCGACTCCATTACCACAGTAAGAGACTATCATGTTTACAGATCAGATCGTGAAAATCGTCGAGGAGGTGGAGTTGCTATATTCTATAAAAAATCCTTACATCTAAAAAATATCCAAGTTACCCAGGAGTTTGCCCTTCCTGAAACCATCATCTGTGAACTATCCTCAAATATCACAATTCGATTCTTACTATGTTACAGAGCACCTGATTATGACATCGAACATGTAAACAAGCTAAATACATTACTAACATGGGCTGCATCCTGCCCATACCCTTTTATCCTTCTTGGTGATTTCAATCTACCTCATATTAACTGGACCCTAAATGATTGTACAACTGAAATCATAAACACAACCTTCTACAATGCTATTACAAATCTGGGACTGGAACAACTAGTAACCAACAACACTAGACTAAACAACTGCCTCGATCTCATCTTCTGCAACAGTTTGAACCTAATCTACGGAATACAATCTAAAGAACCCTTTTCCAGTAGTGACCACAATATGATCGACTTTTGTCTCAACATACATCCACACAAAAATCACCACAATGATGTAATCCCCTATTGTAACTTCAAAAAGGCAACTATGATCTTATAGACAACGATCTCTCATCCCTTGATTGGCAATCTCTATTCACTGGATGCAATACTGTTGAAGACCATTATAACATATTTTTACTTGAAGTCAAAAGAGTCATCAAACTATATGTACCAACAACAACTCCCAAAACAAAACAAAAAAGCAGATTACCCATATCAATAAGGAAACTTCAATCCAAAAAGAGATCACTCTGGCGGAAAAACAAATCTGGTCACGTTGCCAATTTCAAAAACCGATACAAAAATCTATGCCACCAGATAAAGACCGAATGCACCAATTATCACATTAAACAAGAGGAAAACCTTCTAAGCACCAATTCCACCCGCGCTTTTACAATTTTGTAAACAACAAACTAAAAGACTCAAGGTCCATCCCTCCCTTGATAGGACCTGATGGTAAAGACTGCAACGACGACACCATTAAAGCCAACATCTTTAACACATTCTTCGGCTCAGTATTTGTAAACAGCAATGGATCATGCCCAATATTTCCTAGCCGTACCACAGATAACAACAATGATCTAATACATATCGATTTCACAGAAGACAATGTTGAAAAAGCAATACGCAACCTAAAACCATCTCTATCTATTGGACCGGATGGAATATGTGCCTACTTCTTAAGAAAGCTATCCTCTGCCATAGCCAAACCTCTAAGCATAATCTTTGAAAAATCTTTCAGAACCAGCTCCTTGCCCAACCTATGGTCACAAGCCACAGTCATCCCCATCTTCAAAAAGGGAGACCCAAGCCTAGTTGAAAACTACAGGCCAATCTCCTTATGCTGCGTCACCTGTAAAGTCATGGAATCAATTATTAACCAATCCATCATCCTTCACTTAGAGACAAATAACCTACTCTCCAATAAACAATTTGGTTTCAGGAAAAAACTATCCTGTAATCTGCAACTCTTACACTGCAAAAACATATGGACGACACAAACTCGACCAGGGCAAAACAATAGACGCAATCTACATAGACTTCTGTAAAGCCTTTGATTCAGTGGTACACGACAAACTACTCCTAAAAATAAAATCCTATGGTATCTCTGGACAACTGAATAACTGGATAGAAGCATTCCTGTCAAACAGACAACAAATGGTCAAAATCGGGACGTCCTATCAAATCCAGTACCTGTCAATAGTGGTGTTCCCCAAGGCAGTGTTCTAGGACCAACTCTCTTCATACTCTACATAAACGACCTCTGTGATCATATTAAGAGCAATTGCGTTCTCTTCGCTGATGATGTAAAGCTGTTCAATACCACAGACAATACTGCTACCCTACAAAAAGATCTTGACTATGTATCCGAATGGTCAAACAAATGGCAACTTCAAATCTCAACAAATAAATGCTCTGTCTTACATATTGGCAAAAAAATCAGAAAATAAAATACAAGCTGAATAGTCAAGATCTTGTTGATGACCCAAGCTCTGTAAAGGACCTTGGAATACTCACCTCTAATGATCTAAGTGCTAGAGCACACTGCAACTACATAGCCAAAAGGCATTAAGAGTTGTTAACCTAATCCTACGTAGCTTTTTCTCTGGTAATATCACACTACTAACCAGAGCATACAAAACATTTGCTAGACCAATACTCGAATACAGTTCATCAGTCTGGAATCCACACTACGTATCTGATATTAGCACAATTGAGAAAGTCCAGAAATATTTCACAAGAAGAGTTCTCCACTCCTCTACTCGCTGTAGAATACCTTATGCCACCAGACTTGAAATTCTAGAACTAGAAAACCTTGAATTACGCCGTCTTCGGTCTGACTTAAGCATGGTATACAAAATCATACATTGCAATGTCCTACCTGTCAATGAATACTTCAGCTTCAACCATAACAACACAAGAGCACACAATAGATACAAACTCAAAGTAAATCGCACCAAACTTGATTGCAGGAAATACGACTTCAGCAATAGAGTGGTCAATGTCTGGAATACTCTACCCGACTCTGTAGTTTCTTCCCCAAACCCCAAAAACTTTAACCTTAGACTGTCTACTATTGACCTCACCCCTTTCCTAAGAGGTCTGTAGGGGAGTGCATAAAGCGCACCAACGTGCCTACCGTCCCTGTCCTATTGTTTCTCCTATTCTTTTTTTTTTCTTATATGTAACCATTTCATGTATTCACAACTATGTATACATTTATACTTATTATCTTGTAAACAATTGGCAAATCAAATAAATAAATAAAAATAAATAAATAAATTTCATTGGTCAGAATGAGATGCACAGTGAGCATTTATAACTATAATGTTAGTAACGTTTACCTCCTAGTTCAGTGGTTCTCAACCTTTTCTTCACCACGGACCCTCTTTAAATACCTTTTGTGGCCATGGATTTAAATTATAACATGTCTTCAAGTCTTCATGGACCCCCTGTGATGACATCATAGGCCCCTAGGGGGTCCATGGACCACAGGTTGAGAACCAGTGTCTTGGTTAAACGTGTAAAATTGAACTGCATAGTCACTTGATAATAAGCCTCACTGAATAATGGCCAAAGCTGTATTGCAGTGCACCTGCTTTGCATGCGGAGATCCCAGGTTCAAGCTTTGGCTTCTCTGGGTATTGCAGAGAAAAGTCCTGCTTGATCATTTGTAAAGCTACTGCCAGTCAGGGCCATCTGTACTGAGTTACATGGATGAATGCTGCGACTGAATATAAAGCAGCTTCTTACATTTCTTAATGGGCTACATGAGCTTCCCCTGCTCCCTACTGTTTTGGACAAGCCTGGGCTTTATGCTTCAGCTGGAAGAAGAGGAGGAAGCCTGCTAGGCTAATTTGCTTTATAACATATATTGATAAAATTGTGTGTATTTTATTTGAAACCTCAATACAGCATAAAGTATGTTAAACAGTAAAACACATATTTCCCTTCCTGCTTAAATTCAGAGCAAGGGAAAATGACATTTCCATCTGGGCAAGTGTGGTCATTCTGAAGAAAAGATGCAAAGTCAATGAACAAGTTATTTGATCATGGTATGGGGTCAGGCTGACAATTAGATCTGCCTTTCCTCACCATCCTGCTGTCTCCCCAGTTTTACAGATTACAGATAAAAATCGTTCAAAGCACTGAAAAAAGAACATTACATCTCTAGGTTTTACTAGCAAAGTGAACAAAGAGAAGTGTTTGCTATTCCTCAATCTCAAAAGTCCCAAAGCGGTGAAAAATTAACAAGTAAAATCAAAGTCACTAATATGCTGAAAATATGCAAAGGGACCATAGTGTGAAAAATAATGACCCAGTGTTAAAAACCAGGATCATAATTATTAAAAGCTATTACCGTATTTGCCGGCGTATAAGACGACTCGGTGTATAAGACGACCCCCCCACCCGGTAACTAATCATCCAATATTTACACAGTGTGTATGTTATTCTGTGTTGGTCAGCCAAACGATCCCAGCGGGGTCACCGGAAACGCCCTCCAGAAATCCCCGGGGCTGCAGCGGCAGGGCGGAGTGCCAGGGGCCGTGGGAGGAGCAGGAAGGCGGGCAGCCTTCACATGGCCCTGCCTGGGGCGACAGGAGCGACCCACACTCTCGCTCCCCCCAGTCGCTGCAGCCTCGGGCGGAGCGAGGCGAGCGGGATTCGAACCTCATTCAGAGACACGGGGAGGCTCTTGGCGGAAGTGACGCGGGGGATCCAGGAAGCCAGAGGCGCCTTCGCTGCGTCCCACAAGCATCCGATAGCCGGCAGTGGATATACCGGCGTATAAGACGACCCCCCCACTTGGAGGCATGTTTTTCAGGGCAAAAATGTCATCTTATATGCCGGCAAATACAGTATCTAAATATCCACATCTTTAGAAATCTAACAGAACAGAACAGAAAAACAGAGTTGGAAGCAGGGATGGGATACGACAGGGTTAACTACTGGTTCGGTGATTTATGATGTGCTTCCCTGCATGCTGCACGCAGGCACCTGTAAATCATCATCAGCACACTACGTGCAGAGAAGCAACCTTTGAAAAAGACCTCTTTTCCTGCTTTTTAAACTGCAGCAGTGCTTCGCACGGCAGCTGAAGTTTAAAAACCAGGAAATAAAGGTCAGGTAAGAGCCCGGGTGGACAGGCGGGCAAAAACATCAGCAGACATAGAACCGGTTCTATGTTGTTGTTCTTCAGAGCTACCAGTTCTACAGAGGTGGACAGAACCGGTAGAAACTCACCCCTGGTTGGAAGGGACTTTGCAAGTCTTCTAATCCAGCAGTCCCCAACCTTTCCAGCTTGGTGACCTAGGGGAAGTGGTGGCATTCTACCGATTTGGCCCAGTTCTACCGAGCCGGTAGCATTGATGAGAGGCAGAGACCGAACTGGTTCTCTCTGCCACTCTGCTGTTGGGCCCACCTGCCTGCATGGGCTCCCATACTCACCTTTATTCCCTGATTTTAAAGCGCAGCTGCTTTGTGCGGCACAGCAGAGTGCTGCGGGGCAGCTGCTGAAGCAACAGGGAGAGTGCAGGCTTGCAGAAGGTGAGTCGGAACACCTCTGCACCTGCACAAATGCCTCTGAGCCTGCGCATGGTGTGTGTTTGGTGTGTGCACACATGCAAAGTGTGTGTACGTGCACAAAGGGCTCCTGCCAAGCCACACCCACCGAACCGGTGGTAAAAATCTTTGAATCTCATCGCTGCCTAGGGGGCCTGTGAGTGGCAGCCACAGCTCCATTTCTACAAGCGGCACAACCCTAACCCTAACCCTCCATTCACACAAATGGAGCTTTGTGCACAAGCGGAGGGATCTTGCACTCGGGCATGAAGCTCCACTCACATGAGTGCAGACACTTGAGCTCACATGCAAAGCCTGGCTCGCGCAAGAGGGCGCTCGAGGGGAGGGCACTTGTGCTCGAGCACAAACACTCTGGTCACGCAAGTAGAGCTTTGTGCCTGAATGCAAGTATCCACCGCTCAAGCAAGTGGCGCTTCGCATGTGAGTGCAAGTGTCCACTGCTCCCGTAAGTGGAGCTTCATGCGCATATATGTGCTTACCCAACACATGCATGAGTAGAGCTTCAAGCACATGAGCTTGCCCATGTCACCCGCGGTTTCAGTTTTGAACAGGCTGAGACCCAGTTTTGGGCCACAGTCGAGGGGTTGGGAACCCCTGTTCTAGTCCAAACACCTGCTCAAGCAGGGGACCCTATACCATTTCAGACAAATGGCTGTCCAGAGTGTTTTAAAAACCATCCAGTGATGGAGTACCCACAACTTCTGAAGGCAACCCATTCCATTGGTTAATTGTTCTCACTGTCTTTGAAATTTCTCCTTAGTTCTAGGTTGCTTCTCTCCTTTTTTAGTTTCCACCCATTGCTTCTTGTCCTGCCTTCTCATGTTTGGAAAATAGGTTGACCCTCTCTTCTTTGTGGCAACTCTCAAATACTAGAACACTGCTATCATGTCACCCCTTGTCCTTCTTTTCATAAGATTAGATATACCCCATTCCTACAACCATTTTTCATATGTTTTAGCTTTCAGCCCCCTAATCATCTTTGTTGTTTTTCTCTGCACTCTTTCCAGATCCTAAACTCTTTTTTTATATTGTGGTAACCAAACTGGATGCAGTACTCCTAATGTGGTCTTACCAAGGCCTTATAGTCTAAGACACTAGTTTGATTTTGTTCTGTTGCTTGTGTCTGTATTATTTTGAATTCTAATGTGACATGATCACTCTCCCCCAAAGTTCCTGCAACTTTAATCCCATCTATCATTTCTTCTTTGTTAGTAAGAATTAGATCCAGTATAGCTGTCCCTCTAGTTCCCTCCTCTACCTTTTGGGTGACAAAGTTGTCAGCTAGTTTGGTGAGGAACTTGTTCGGTCTCCCACTTGATGTAAAGTTTGTCTCTCAGTTGATGCCAGGTTAGTTAAAGTCCCCCATTACTGCTGCGGTGTGTTTTCTACATACATTTGTTAACTGATTAGTGTATTTCTTCTACTTGATTGGGTGGCCTGTAGTATACACCTATGGCAATTTCCTTTTATATTAACCCATGTGTATTCTAGAAGGCTTTCATCCTTGGTTTTATGCATTTCTGTAGAGAAGTAGTGATCTCTTACATATAATGCAACTTCACCTCCTTTATTAGGTCTGTTTCTTTCGAACAGTTTATATCCTTCCATCAGTACATTCCAATTGTGAGTTTCATCCCACCAAGGTTCAGTAATGGCAACTATATAATACCTGCCTGCATGTACACCCTGTTCAAGTTCACCCTGTTTGTTCCCACACTTTGAGTTAGTGTATAGGCATATGAATTTTTTATGGCCTGACTCTGAGTATGCTTTCTGCATCTCATCTTTATCTGAGTTTTTTTTTCCATTCCCATCCCACTCTACCTCCTTGTTTGATTGGTTGCCTTGGGCATTTTTGTTTTGGATTAAGTCTTAAAGATCCTAAAGATTGGCCATCCTCCTTCCTCAGCTTTAGTTTAAAGCCCGTCAGATAAGCTGATCCAGTCATTTTCCAAATACATTCTTCACAGTTCTTGTGAAGTGCAAGTCATCCCTTGACAGAAGCCTTCTTGAAGGTAGTGCAGACCTTCCCTGAATTACCTTTTCTCTATGTCTAGAGAGATATAAAGAAAGAAATTTCACCTTACTTTATAACAATATAAATGCTAATTCAGTTTCCTGGCAAGGGGAATTAAAAATTCTGAACACTAGAAGCTGCATTTTGTTCAGTATCAACTGATGAGGGAAGTCTACAAAAGAATCATAATGAAAGATCAAAACGTATAACATTAATAAAAGTCTGATAGTAAGCAGACATTGAAACACCCTGATCCTCAACTGGCAATTCTTTTGAAGGTAAAATAAATTCTTGAACTGACCCAGAAAGCTAGATCAATGCTTTTAAAACTGGCGCCTTGAAAAGTAGAGCATTTAATAGACATTACTGAAGTGTAATGGAATAACATTGTTATTTCAATGCAATAACAAGAATTAAGGGATAAAGCGTATTTCAAAGGAATGCCATCATACACACACACACACATTGTGTATATGCTTATACACAAACACACATATAAGTGTGTGTGTGTGTGTGTGTGCGTGTGTATATGTATGGCATTCAGCTTTGTTCGGGTATTTTCCCACGTCATTGTAGTTGTGCTTTTAAAGTTGTAGCAACGTTTCGGCAGAATCTCATCTGCCATCATCAGGCTTCTGTATAGTGTTCATCTGTGAGTCAGACTTTTACAGTGGTTTCAGATTTAAATTTGGGGCAGCCTATTGCTGTGCCAGAATGGTTTTTTTCTTCATCCTGATTGGTTGGGAGTCTTGGTCTGTGTTTATTGGTCTTGGAGTTTGCTGTGTTCTGCTTGATTGGTGTTTCTAATATCTTCTGTCTGTTTTTTGGCTCTTTTTGTATCTTGATTTGTATCAAGACCAATAAACACAGACCAAGACTCTCAACCAATCAGGATGAAGAAAAAACCATTCTGGCACAGCAATAGGCTGCCCCAAATTTAAATCTGAAACCACTGTAAAAGTCTGACTCACAGATGAACACTATACAGAAGCCTGATGATGGCAGATGAGATTCTGCCGAAATGTTGCTACAACTTTAAAAGCACAACTACAATGACGTGGGAAAATACCCGAACAAAGCTGAATGCCATACATGTAAGTACCTGCGAAATACTATATAGATAAATATATATATATATATATGAAATACACACACGCATATACACATACACACATACATACATACACAGAAAAGTACAGATGCATTGAGATCCAAGAATTTTATCATGAGTGTTCAATCAAGAACATTTAAATAAAACTATAAGGAAGAGGAAATAGCAAATGTATTATTGAATGTACTATGGGCTATCAAATTCGACAGAAGATCTCTGATTGATTAATAATGTCCTTCTGGACCACATTACAAAATTTTCTGGGAGAAGGAACATAGTAATTGGAGATTTTAACTACTCGGGCATCTTTCAGGCAAGACTGCAAGATTCCCAAAATCCCTAATTAGTTTTGCTGACTTGTTTCATTTTTTAGAACATAGAAAAGATGGAAACCATTGTCTTGGATCTCATCCTAGCTAATGTTGAAGAGATAAAAATAATGTGAACTTTGTGAACATGATTATTACTTGGCTACCCATCTACCAAGGGGAACTCTGAGCAATGAAAAAGAATAAAAATACAACACAGTTATCAAAATAGAGGGAAAGGCCCATAAGATTCACAGTCATAAATTAGAAAAAACGCAGCATGCTTATACATGCACTCTATGCAAAATATATACAAGAGTTACACTAATATTGAAGAAATGGTGGAATAGAATCATTAAAAGAAAAGATGCTAAAGGACGGACAAAATGAAATGTGAATGATAAAAATTAAAATAACGTTGAAATAACAGTTATCCTGCACTGAATTGTTCTGCAGCAAGTTGTCCCACAGTGAGTTGGCCGCAGCAAGTTTTCCCACCTTGAATCTGCTGTGGCAAGTCAGCTGTGGTGAACCAGCTATAGTAAGTCAGCCATGGCAAGACGGCCACAATGAGTCAGCTGGGGTGAACGAGTTGTCCCATTCTACCTGCAGATACCTATACACATCTGCATCAGATAAATATTTGAGAGCTCAAAAAAAGAGTAAGTGGTAAGATAATAATATAATATAATAATAAAATGTTGTCAATGTCAATATTTCCCCAAGTCTCTGATATTATATTAAGACATATTTCATAGATCACTGACCTGAGCATAAAGTGGACATAACCTATAAAGATATCAATGTTATCTCTATAAAGATAAACCATTTTTTCCACAATAAGAATATTATTAAGAAACAACAGACTTAGATCTAGAATCTTCTAGAAAATAAATATTTATAAAGCAGTCAAGATCATAGTTCTTTTAAAACTTATTCTGTTTAGATAATGATTAGAATTTTGAGTTTAGAATGTTCTAAATTTAGAAAGTGTATTAATTGTGCATAAATCCATATATCAGGAAAATATTTTTTGACTATAGTCAGAACTATTTCCTTTCCAAATTCTTCAATTTTCTGGTATTTAGAGTTAAGCAATACAGTTTCAATCAGCTATGGTTGCACATTGATAACCATATGAAATGATTAATTTGTAGAAATAGGCTTTGTAGAAACAATTTGAAACCATGATATGCCCTTTATTCTGAATTATTCCACCCTTCTGAGTGCCACAGGGTTATAATGGTTATATTGAATCCAGATGTTCAGCCAATTGAAGAGAGAATATTGTACACAGGACTTCTATCAATTTAATAAATACTGTAAAGCAACACAGCCCATAAGAACAGGACCATTGCCAGTTGAATATCACATGGTAGATATGAATGCAGTGATATCTGTGTTCTTGGTGACAGAGGAAATAATTTTTGAAATAAATAAATTCCCAAATAGTTTGATATAATTGAATGGCTTTGTAATTAGGTCAGTAATTTATATACAGTAATTTAAGTACAGTAACTATTGTATATAAGGAGAGTAACTACAATATATGTACTGTATAATCTACCTCATATTAACTGGACCCTTAATGAATGTACAACTGAACCCACACATGCAACCTTCTACAATGCAGTAACAAATCTGGGACTAGAACAACTAGTAACCAACAACACTAGACTTAACAACTGCCTCGATCTCATCTTCTGCAATAGTTTAAATTCAATTTATGGAATACAAATTAAAGAACCCTTTTCCAACAGTGACCACAACATGATTGACTTTTGTCTCAACATACATCCACACAAAAATCATCACAACGACAGAATCCCCAATTATAACTTCAAAAAAGGCAACGATCTCTCATCCTTTGATTGGCAATTTCTATTCACTGGATGCAATACTGTAGAAGACCATTACAACGTATTTTTACTTGAAGTCAAAAGAGCTATCAAACTATATCTACCAATAACAATTCCCAAAACCAGAAAAAATAAATTACCCATAACAATAAGGAAGCTTCAATCCAAAAAGAAATCACTTTGGCGGAAAAACAAATCTGGTCATGTTGCCAACTTCAAAAGCCGATACAAAAATTTATGCCACCAGATAAAGACTGAATGCACCAATTATCACACTAAACAAGGGGAAAACCTTCTACACACCAATTACACCCACGCTTTCTACAATTTTGTAAACAACAAACTAAAAGACTCAAGGTCCATCCCACCCCTGAAAGGACCTAATGGTAAAGACTTAAACGACAACACCATTAAAGCCAACCTCATTAACACATTCTTTGGCTCAGTATTTGTAAATAGCAATGGATCATGCCCAGTATTTCCTAGTCGAACCACAGAAAACTACAATGATCTAATACATATCGATTTTACAGAAGACAATGTTGAAAAAGCACTACGCAATCTAAAACCATCTCTATCTATTGGATTGGACGGAATATGTGCCTACTTCTTAAAAAAGCTATCCACTGCCATAGCCAAACCACTAAGCTTAATCGTTAAAAAATCTTTCAGGCCCAGCTCCTTGCCAAAACTATGGTCACAAGCCATGGTCATCCCCATCTTCAAAAAGGGAGACCCCAGCCTAGTTGAAAATTACAGACCAATCTCTTCATGCTGCATCACCTGTAAAGTCATGGAATCAATTATTAACCAATCCATTATCCTCCACTTAGAGACAAACAACCTACTCTCTAATAAACGATTTGGTTTCAGAAAAAAACTATCCTGTAATCTGCAACTCTTACACTGCAAAAACATATGGACTACACAACTCCATCAGGGCAAAGCAATAGACGCAATCTACATAGACTTCTGTAAAGCCTTTGATTCAGTGGTACACAACAAACTACTCCTAAAAATAAAATCTTACGGTGTCTCTGGACACCTGCATAACTGGATAGAAGCATTCCTGTCAAACAGACAACAAATAGTCAAAATTGGGAGCGTCCTATCAAATTCTGTACCTGTCAACAGTGATGTCCCCCAAGGCAGTGTTCTAGGACCAACTCTTTTCATACTCTACAAAAATGATCTCTGTGATCATATTAAGATCAACTGCGTTCTCTTCGCTGATGATGTAAAGCTATTCAACACCACAGACAATTCTGCTATCCTTCAAAAAGTCCTTGACTATGTATCAGAATGGTCAAACAAATGGCAACTTCAAATCTCAACAAATAAATGCTCTTACATATTGACAAAAAAAATCAGAAAATAAAATACAAGCTGAATAGTCAAGACCTTATTAATGATCCAAGCTCTGTAAAAGACCTTGGAATACTCATCTCTAATGATCTAAGTGCTAGAGCCCACTGTAACTCCATAGCCAAAAAGGCATTAAGAGTTGTTAACCTAATCCTACATAGCTTTTTCTCTGGTAATATCACACTACTAACTAGAGCATACAAAACATTTGCTAGACCAATACTCGAATACAGCTCATCAGTCTGGAACCCACATTAGGTATCTGATATTAGCACAGTTGAGAAAGTCCAGAAATATTTCACAAGAAGAGTTCTCCACTCCTCTACTCATTGCAGAACACCTTATGCCACCAGGCTTGAAATTCTAGAGCTAGAAAACCTTGAACTATGCTGCCTTTGGTCCGATCTAAGTATAGTATATAAAATCATACATTGCAATGTCCTACCTGTCAATGAATACTTCAGCTTTAACCATAACAATACAAGAGCACACAATAGATACAAACTCAAGGTAAACCCCACCAAACTTGATTGCAGAAAGTACGACTTCAGCAACAGAGTGGTCAATGTCTGGAATACTCTACCTGACTCTGTGGTTTCTTCCCCAAACCCCCAAAACTTTAATGGTCAATGAATGGTCAATGTTTGGAATACTCTACCTGACTCTGTGGTTTCTTCCCCAAACCCCCAAAACTTTAACCTTAGACTGTCTACTATTGACCTCACCCCTTTCCTAAGAGGTCTGTAGGGGGCGTGCATAAGTGTACCAATGAGCCTACCGTCCCTGTCCTATTGTTTCTTTTTATTTTTCTTATATGCATCCATTTCATGCATACATAATTATGTTTATACTTATATCTATTATCTTGTAAGCAATTGACAAACCAAATAAATGAATGAATGTTCCAGTTCAAATCTTTCTGAACGGGGTACTCATTTCAGGAAGCTTTTTTGCAAACTGTATTTAAAATCTGGCTTCCTGGTTGGTTTCCCTGGTATACACTTTGTTTTCTGCCCAGCCTCTGAATTCATTCCTTTTGGCAAATGTTTGATTTTATTGATCTTTGTAATGATCTCTGTGTTCTCTTGTGCTGACCAGACTTTCTGTAAGGGAAATGATGGACTAGAAGGAAAAAATAGACTTTTCACTATTCATGCCTCAATGGGCTGCCATCTTTTCCAAATCTCTCCATTGCTTTCTCAAGATAGAAAAGAATGGGGATAGATCTGAATGTACCATCTCATATCTTGTATCCCTCAGTAATAAGTCATTAGCACACTATTCATCTGTGAAACTGCATGCAAATATCTATCATAGTTCCTATGACAGTTCAAAACTATCACATACTGTCATCCCAGTGCAGTGTATTTCAAACTTAGTAACCTGTGCTGAATGGGGATTTCTAGGAATTAAAGTCGACGAATCTTAAAGTTGCCAAGTTTTAAAAACTGCCTAGTGGTTTACTCTAGGGAAGAACATGATCTGATTTAAGTCAAAGTCCTTAAATGCCTTGGATGAGTTTTAATTTTGAAGTTATACTGAATGTTCCTTTAATGTTAAATATTTAACATTAAGTGCCCAGAATCTAATGCATAGGCAACACACAGATTGTAATAAGAAAATAATCAAACAGTGAGGATCCATGTTTTATTGTGTCTTTTAGACTAGCATCGCATTGAATTTATTACTGACAGTTGATGGTAAATCTCAATGCACGCCATTTAAAATAGCATCTATTTTTTTCGTTATTTGAAAGAAAAGGGAAAAGTTGGCAAATATCCAAGATTGGACATCAATGTTCACTTAAACTAAATGTCAACAAACTGAAATTAGCTTATCTTTTTAATTGCACTTTTATCAAGTTCAAAATAATCAATGTGGGCTGTTCGTTATATATCTGGTTCTGAACAGTTTTGGTAATAATAGCAACAGAATATGTGAGAATGCATTAACTTTCCTGCTTTTAGGACCTTTTTTCAACCTCCAAAAATATTTGGTTAGCCATGTCCAGAGGGATATTTACATTGTATTTGCTATTGTATTACATTTGTTGAATAAATATACTGTATATTTGCCATTTTATCCCCAGTTTTTCTCTTAAAGTGTCTTTCTGAGTTCAGCACATCTTGTCTAGTTATTTTATTGGGTCCTGTAATTGTATGAAATATTAAAGTTGTCTTCTGTGATTTTGTCAACATTTTTAAGTTACCTTCTATTTTTTAATGCCACTACCATGAAACTCAAGACATTGCTGAAGAAGTTTTGTGTCATCTGTCTCACTAATCAATGACTTTTTTTGATTATGACATCTCAGTCCCAAGCTCAAAAAGAAGCTTTTTGCATTGAATGAAGTTAATCAATAACTAGCATGAAGGACACTGCAGGGTATTGTGCAATGGAACAGAGAACAGCTTTTACTAAATGTCATTTCATAACATCTCCCTGTGGTAGTCCAATCTATGTTGGGTCCAATAGGAAGTCATAATTCAATTTCTTTTTGAGGTGCAGTGGGCAGATTGTAGAAATACACTGAGTACTGAATGAAAAAGAACGAAAAAGCGCATAGCATCACATGAAAACACTTTATGTGATTCCTCTACAATAAATTTGGTGTGTTTATTATTACATTTCTGAATATAAAAGCAGTATCTTTGTTATATCATTCCTCCATAAAGAAAAGGTACTGAACTTTTTTACATCTAAATGTCATTGTGAATTTTCTCAAAAGAATGCAAATTTGCACCACAGACTATACATATTTGTTCTAAATAACGTTCCTTTCAGTTCAGTTAGACTTACTCCCAACTGGTATCATTTCAACATAACATTGAATTAGTTATATAAACAAGCTGAGGCATTTCTCTTTCCTTTGGCATGGCCACCAGGAAGAGATTGATTAAAAATGAAAGCAAAACTTTACAAATGTGATTAGTGACTATAATAACACTGACTTAAGTTTGTGCTAGTATATGTGGGTGTTGTATTTCTGTACAAATAAATAGATCTTGTTTATGCATTGAACAAAACTACTACTTCATAGATGTTAATTACTTAATTTGCTAAAATACAGTACAGCCCATAAGCAAAGAATATGCTGTCAGCTCTGGAAGCCATATTAGAACCAGAAGTTTCCATGCTGCCACATTCCTGTCCTGGGAAAATAGGAGGGTGGAATTTTAGAGTGTTGGTAGTTAGACATAATAGCATTCTTCTTTTTGGTCAAAGTTATGTTATTCCTGCACCTAGAGGAGGAGTGGTTGAAGGGATGTCCCAAGTTGAGCTGGTTGGTGATTGGACCATGTGATGGACTGATGGGTGCAGGGGTTGGGTTTTGAATTTTGAATTACTAAGGGAAAACCAAGAACTCTCAGATTCAGGTTTTCCCAGATGTGCCAGTATATCTACTCTAATAAAAAGAAACTTTGAGAAAATGCCTGTCTCAGAGTTTTTAATTGCAGTTGGGTTTTTCTGGAACCCTGATATGTGCTCTACCAACAGCAGCTAGTGTTCTTTATCCTTTATGAAGAAGTGCTGTACATCTTATGCTACAACCCTCTCTCATCTACAGCTATAGCAGTGGTACCTGGCTCAAAGGCAGTAACTGTGAGAGGAATCTTGGAGTCCTAGTGGACTAGGGGTGTCAAACTCTGGGGGCAGAACTGGCCCTCAGGTGCTTAGATCTGACCCACGGGGCTGCCCTGGAAACAGTGACGGACCGGCCCGTGGTGCTTCTGCCAGCAAACATGGAGCTCATGAGGGCTGTGCGCGGCCCTCCTGAGCTCCATGTTCACTGGCAATGGCTTGCAGGAGGCCGCCACAGCCGAAAATGGAGCTCAGGAGCCCATTTTCTCCGGCAGAGTACTCAGGCCACCACAGCCACCCCCCAACATGAGTGATGCCATGACCACCCTGGCCATGTCCTTCCTGCCCCCTCCCGAAGTCAAACACAACCCTGATGCAGCCCTCAATGAAGCTGAGTTTGACACCCCTGTACTAGACAATCAATTAAATATGAGCCATCAGTATGCTGCAGCCACCAAAAAAGCCAGTGCAATCCTACGCTGAATTAACAGAGGGATAGAATCAAGATCACATGAAAATACCACTTTATAATGCCTCGGTAAGACCACATTTGGAATATTGCATCCACAATATAAAAAAGATGTTGAGACTCTGGAAAGAGTGCAGAAAAGAGCAACAAAGGTGATTAGGGGGCTGGAGGCTAAAACATATGAAGAATGGTTGCAGGAATTGTTATGTTAGTCTAGTGAAGAGAAGGACTAGAGGTGACATTATAGCAGTGTTCCAATATTTGAAAGGCTGTCACAAAGAAGAGTGGGTCAACCTATTCTCCAAAGTACCAGAAGGCAGGACAAGAAGTAATGGGTGGAAATTAATCAATGAGAGAAGCAACCTAGAACTAAAGAGAAAATTCTTATCAGTGGGAACCAGTGGTGGGATTAAAATGTTTTTACTACCAGTTCTGTGGGCATGGCTTGGTGGGCGTGGCCGGGGAAGGATACTGTAACATCTCCAGTCAGAGGTGATATTTGCCAGTTCTCTGAACTACTCAACATTTCCGCTTCCGGTTCTCCAGAACTCGTCAGAACCTGCTGAATACCACCTCTGGTGGGAAAAATTTATTTATGGAACTAGCATTCAGAACTTGTGGGTATTCCATCACTGGACATTTTTAAGAAGAAATTGGACAGCCCTTTATCCAAAATGGTATAGTCTCCTGTTTGTGCAGGATGTTGGAGTAGAAGACCTCCAAGGTCCTTTCCAACGCTGTTACTCTGTTCTGTTCTGTTCTATTGCATTTTCTGGTTTTCAGGAATGAAAGTCTATTCAACTGAACAAGACTGAAAGGACAGGGTAGAACAACAACAAAAAACAATATAATGGTGACCAGCATGCTGATGGCCTAGCAAATGACAGTGTTTCTACAATGTTTTTTTTCATTTATTTATCTATTTATTTATTGGAATTCTTTAAATTGCAAAAATAGTTGCAAAAATATTTGTGTTTATGTTTAAGAATAAAATGAGAATTCATTGAGCTTTTTCAATGACAAATTCTATTTTAAAATTAGGAAGAGGCTCATATTACATGCAACAAGAGCAATCTGTATCCTGCATTCTCAAATACTAACACATAGAAAGAGAACTGGAAGAGAAGAGACAGAATAAATAAATTATTAAATCTACCTTATAGTATTTGCAGTGGTCCAAGATATTAAGAACAATGATAACATGCCCAATCTGTAGAACTTTAAAATCAACAGTATGGCCTTGGATAAATAGTATATGTTATTTCAGTATTTGAAAATATTTTTCAGAAAGTAAAAAGAGCCAAGGTATTTTTTTAAAAAAAAAACTTGGTTACCTGAAATTGTTTTCAACCTCAATAGTACTAAGCTGTTTAATTGTTGTTCCTGTAAACCAGGTATACACAAAACATTTTTTTCAAGTCAAAATCTGTATTTGACCTTTCAACGATGTGCCAAGGGAGTAAGTAGTTGAAGGAAATGGACAACATCAAGACAAAAGTTACTTTTAATTTAATTGAAATTTAATTAAAGTTGATCAATGAAATTATTGTTATAAAGGAAAAAAGTTTTTCTTTTAGGGATGGCAGATGAAACATGGGACGTTTTTTAATATATAACATCAGCTGCAAAGTTTGCATATGTATACATTGGAAAAAGCAGTATATACAATACGTCTAATGGAAGAGTGGGTTTTGAAACTAATGGAGCTAGATGAGATAGTGAAATTAACCGTTTTTCTTAAAGAGACAATAACTTGAATAAATTTCTTGTGACTTAGAGACCACTGTTTGATTGCTTATAAGTTAAGAGGAAAAATCAACTTTTGCTTTGGCATTTGAAGATTAAATCTGATCTGACTAGAGAAATATTATGGTTAGAGTTAAGATCGAAGTTTTTATATATAGAGAGAAATATATATAGATATTCATATTTGACAATTTACTATATGTTACATTAAAATTTGGAAAATAATGTAATGATAATACAAATATTTATTTTTTGAGTGTTGACTTGGCATTTAAAAAAAATTTAAATGTTGAATATTTATTGAAAAAAGTTGGAGGTCGCTTTTGTTTAATTTGTTTGCTGTATTTTATGTCACTTTTGTGGTAAGCTTTTGGAATGCCTCCATGGCTAGTCACAGGTTCGCCCCCTCCCCATTAGCTGTGAATCTTTCCAAAGGAAAATGAGTGGATGGTGCTATTATTTATATAGTCGCTAGATGGCCATGGATTCTGGATTTGTTTATGAAATCCTAAGAACACTCCTCTCTACTATTCTAAATGGGTACCCTCCAAGCCTTAGACAGCAGTTTCTAGGCAAAACTTTTTCCATCCGCCAAACTTTTGACATTTACCAGTATACATTGCTTGGTTAATCAATTTTTGTTTACATCTTTAGATCTTGCCATCTGCTACATTTCAGCTGTTGTGAACTGATGCCAAATCTTCAATGTAGAGTCAACTCCATCCGATTCCATTATTGCAGTATCGGGATGCTTTCTGCAGAAAGCAAAATGGTTATTCATATGCTTCATTCCTGCCTAACTCAGAGATACTGCATTGCCCTTGCAATTAACACTGAGAATACATTCGTGTTTATATCAGTCCTGAGTCCATACATTTGTACTATTATAGCTTTATTTGCCTTGCCATTCTGAATTTTTTTATAATGACATGCCACACAGCATTGCAAAATTGCGGCTGACAAAAATTTATTTATTTATTTATTTATTTATTTGATTTGCCAATTGTTTACAAGATAATAAGTATAAGTGTATACATAGTTGTGAATACATGAAATGGGTACATATAAGAAAAATAAAAGAATAAGAGAAACAATAGGACAGGGACGGTAGGCACGATGGTGCGCTTATGCACGCCCCCTACAGACCTCTTAGGAAAGGGGTGAGGTCAATAGTAGACAGTCTAAGGTTAAAGTTTTTGGGGTTTGGGGAAGAGACTACAGAGTCGGGTAGAGTATTCCAGACATTGACCACTCTATTGCTGAAGTCGTATTTCCTGCAATCAAGTTTGGTGCGGTTTACTTTGAGTTTGTATCTATTGTGTGCTCTTGTGTTGTTATGGTTGAAGCTGAAGTATTCATTGACAGGTAGGACATTGCAATGTATGATTTTATATACCATGCTTAAGTCAGACCGAAGACGGCGTAATTCAAGGTTTTCTAGTTTTAGAATTTCAAGTCTGGTGGCATAAGGTATTGTACAACGAGTAGAAGAGTGGAGAACTCTTCTTGTGAAATATTTCTGGACTTTCTCAATTGTGCTAATATCAGATACGTAATGAGGGTTCCAGACTGATGAACTGTATTCGAGTATTGGTCTAGCAAATGTTTTGTATGCTCTGGTTAGTAGTGTGATATTACCAGAGAAAAAACTACGTAGGATTAGGTTAACAACTCTTAATGCCTTTTTGGCTATGTAGTTGCAGTGGGCTCTAGCACTTAGATCATTAGAGGTGAGTATTCCAAGGTCCTTTACAGAGCCTGGGTCATCAACAAGATCTTGACTATTCAGCTTGTATTTTATTTTCTGATTTTTTTTTGCCAATATGTAAGACAGAGCATTTATTTGTTGAGATTTGAAGTTGCCATTTGTTTGACCATTCAGATACATAGTGAAGATCTTTTTGTAGGGTAGCAGTATTGTCTGTGGTATTGAACAGCTTTACATCATCAGCGAAGAGAACGCAATTGCTCTTAATATGATCACAGAGGTCGTTTATGTAGAGTATGAAGAGAGTTGGTCCTAGAACACTTCCCTGGGGGACACCACTATTGACAGGTACTGGATTTGATAGAACGCTCCCGATTTTGACCATTTGTTGTCTGTTTGACAGGAATGCTTCTATCCAGTTATTCAGTTGTCCAGAGATACCATAGGATTTTATTTTTAGGAGTAGTTTGTCGTGTACCACTGAATCAAAGGCTTTACAGAAGTCTATGTAGATTAGCGTCTATTGCTTTGCCCTGGTCGAGTTGTGTCGTCCATATGTTTTTGCAGTGTAAGAGTTGCAGATTACAGGATAGTTTTTTTTCTGAAACCAAATTGTTTATTGGAGAGTAGGTTGTTTGTCTCTAAGTGGAGGATGATGGATTGGTTAATAATTGATTCCATGACTTTACAGGTGATGCAGCATAAGGAGATTGGCCTGTAATTTTCAACTAGGCTTGGGTCTCCCTTTTTGAAGATGGGGATGACTGTGGCTTGTGACCATAGGTTAGGCAAGAAGCTGGTCCTGAAAGATTTTTCAAAGATTATGCTTAGAGGTTTGGCTATAGCAGTGGATAGCTTTCTTAAGAAGTAGGCACATATTCCATCCGGTCCAATAGATAGAGATGGTTTTAGATTGCGTAGTGATTTTTCAACATTGTCTTCTGTGAAATCGATATGTATTAGATCATTGTTGTTATCTGTGGTACGGCTAGGAAATACTGGGCATGATCCATTGCTGTTTACAAATACTGAGCCGAAGAATGTGTTAAAGATGTTGGCTTTAATGGTGTCGTCGTTGCAGTCTTTACCATCATGTCCTATCAAGGGAGGGATGGACCTTGAGTCTTTTAGTTTGTTGTTTACAAAATTGTAAAAAGCACGGGTGGAATTGGTGCTTAGAAGGTTTTCCTCTTGTTTAATGTGATAATTGGTGCATTCAGTCTTTATCTGGTGGCATAAATTTTTGTATCGGTTTTTGAAATTGGCAACGTGACCAGATTTGTTTTTCCGCCAGAGTGATCTCTTTTTGGATTGAAGTTTCCTTATTGATATGGGTAATCTGCTTTTTTGTTTTGTTTTGGGAGTTGTTGTTGGAACATATAGTTTGATGACTCTTTTGACTTCAAGTAAAAATATGTTGTAATGGTCTTCAATGGTATTGCATCCAGTGAATAGAGATTGCCAATCAAGGGATGAGAGATCGTTGTCTATAAGATCATAGTTGCCTTTTTGAAGTTACAATAGGGGATTACATCATTGTGGTGATTTTTGTGTGGACGTATGTTGAGACAAAAGTCAATCATATTGTGGTCACTACTGGAAAAGGGTTCTTTAGTTTGTATTCCGTAAATTAAGTTCAAACTGTTGCAGAAGATGAGATCGAGGCAGTTGTTTAGTCTAGTGTTGTTGATTACTAGTTGTTCCAGTCCCAGATTTGTAATAGCATTGTAGAAGGTTGTGTGTATGATTTCAGTTGTACAATCATTTAGGGTCCAGTCAATATGAGGTAGATTGAAATCACCAAGAAGGATAAAAGGGTATGGGCAGGATGCAGCCCATGTTAGTAATGTATTTAGCTTGTTTACATGTTCGATGTCATAATCAGGTGCTCTGTAACATAGTAAGAATCGAATTGTGATATTTGAGGATAGTTCACAGATGATGGTTTCAGGAAGGGCAAGCTCCTGGGTAACTTGGATATTTTTAGATGTAAGGATTTTTATAGAATATAGCAACACCACCTCCTCGACGATTTTCACGATCTGATCTGTAAACATGATAGTCTCTTACTGTGGTAATGGAGTCGGGGAGAGATGCATTGAGCCATGTTTCACAGACAAATATAATGTCGAAGTTAGCCATATTTAGGAGGAAGAGAAATTCAGGTATTTTATTCACGAGGCTTCTTGCATTGAGTAGTTTGCATTTAAGGCCGGCAGTAGTTGGAATTGAGGTAGTTGGGGGCGTGCGTGCCTAGTCTTGGGTGATGGTGGATGGGTTGAGGTAGGGTTGTGGTTGAGGGTAAAAGCTGAGTATTGGGTTGTGTGGCTTACTTTTGATACAGTCAGCATGATAGTCAATGTACAGGTCCTTCTCTCCATTGTCTAGACGGTTTTTGAGTTCGATGCGGAGTACACGGGAGCGGGCACGTTGCTGTATGGTTAGGTCAGAGCGGCAACGGAGGTTCTTATGGTTGGTGTTGGTTTTGGCGAGTGAGTTTATAGTATAAATGAATTTACGTTTGCTTGATTCATTTTTGCAAATGACCCTGCACAAGCGTGGGGCCACAGAGCCGTCTCTATTTTTGAGCTCTTGGTTGATGCGGGAAATGTCAAGTATTTCATCAGCGGAGATGGTTGATGCTTGATAATCTCTGATGATGTTTCGGACAGTTGTGATGTCATCATTGACATTGATGTCTTCTAGACCAAATAAGATGGCGTTTGGACGTTTCCGTTCACGCTCAACGGCTTCTCTGATGAAGATTGGGATATCAATATTTGTCTGGGTTGTGTTTATTTGTGGATTGGGTTTTGGATTGGATTGTGGTTGTTTGGTAGAGATGTGGTTTGTAGCTATTGGATGTTCAGGTTTTTGCGTTGTGTCTTTTTTTTCAAGGTTGGATATTCTTTCTTTTACGGCGTCCAGGGATGCTACTATGATGTTGAGGGATGTTTTAATGGTTTCGATGGTAGGGGATGTTTTAATGGTTTCGATGGTAGGGGATGTTTCAATGGTTTCGATGGTATCAACTCTTTCAGACAGATCCAGTTTGGGTCTGCATGATTTGCAGAAATATGGAAACTCATTGGATGATTTTAGGTATTGAATCATCTGCTCAGGTAATCCCAAGCAGTCATGATGAGTGTATTTTTTACACAGAGAACATTTGATGGAGTTTTCATTATCCTTTAGATTTTTGTAGCATTTAAGGCATGTGCAGGAGTCTTGTGGTTCACTGGTGGGGATCATCTTCTCTTTAGGTTGTGGTTTGACGTAGGATTTTCTTTTTGGCATGGTAGGATTGTTAAAATAGTACGTTGATTGAATTAATTAAAGGAACAATTTTGGGTAATCTATATAGCCAATATTACATCAAACAATCAATTGCAGTAATCTCTCAAGTCAGATAATATTCCTGAGCAACAATCAGCCTGATCAATTAATTACTCTAATCACTAATCAATTAATTACACTAATCATTAATCACACTGTTCATTTAAATTCACTAGATCAATGATTTTGCTATTCAATTAAATTACATGAATTTTGATCTTTTAAACTAGTCAGTAATCACACTATTTGCACTAAACACTCTAATCACACTAATCAATTAAAAACAATAAATCAGTTAAACCATTAATAAAATATTTTATAGAAATTGATTATCTAATCGTTGATATAGGTGATGAGGTAGAAAAGTTGTAAGATTTGAGGTAATGAGGTAGTATTAAGAGTCTGCAAGGAACGGGTTAATTGTTTAACTGGCAGCTGAATGGGAGGAATTTATCGCTGTTTGAATAGCAGATGTATTTGAAAATACATCTGGGGGGATTCATTTGATAAACATATCCTGTTAAAGTAGCAAAAAGTAGCAAAAAAAAAAAAGCCAAAATCAGAAACACGTGCATACTTCGATGGTGTATTGTCAGTAGGCGAAAAGCATTTAAAAGATCCCACAATTTAAAAGAAGAAGGAAAAAAACATTTAGCAGAGGAAAAGTATGAAAAAAATAATGGAATTAAACAATATATTGTTTCCTTGATAAATCAAAGTAGAAAGAGGTGATACCTTTTCTGTGTAGATCAGGATGGGTAGAAAATAAATTATTCTGAGACCCTCATTGTTAAAGATAGAACAAAGGCAAAAGATAAATTAATGCAATTGAAGCTGCTATGAGATGCCATCAGCAGGTAGCAAACCTGGCTAGCCTCAGAAAAGGCTATGCAGACACAGACAAAGTTGGCATCAAGAAAATCCCAGAGCTGTGAGCCAGACCAGGATATATTGAAGAAAAGATTTTTGAAAAGCCATTTTTTAAATATTTACCCAGAAAATTACATGGATGTTTTTGAGAACACATACAGGTATAGTCCTCAAGATACGAACAGTCACCTAATGGCCATTCAAAGTTATGTCAGACTCCCCAAAAGCTACATTTGACCCCTTTTCAAATTTATAGCCACTGCAGTGCCCCTAAAGTCATTCGCCAAGGATGATGCAGCAACTGCCAGAGTCCGTCTCCCCTATCCCACTCTGCTGGGACCTAGCAGCACTTTAGCCTACACCCCTCCCCATGCCCGTCGTCCACCCCACATTTACCAATCGAAGATCTCCAGAGCTCATGTTGCAGAAGAACGGCAGGCCATGCATCCCTGAGCCATAAGAAGGCAATTTGGTAGCTACCGCCATTTTGTCCCACCAGCTTGTGGGTGGAGAAAACTGGCAGCCGTGGGACAAGCTGCTCCATTTTGCTGCCTTTGCTACCTTGCAGCCAGTCTGCACAGTGCTGCTTTCTGCAACCATCAGAAGCTTTTGCAGCACTGTACAGATCTCATTAAAGCAGCAAAACAGAATAATTTATCCCTGGGCCATGTGGTGGGTGACCAAAAAGCAGCCACAATTTTGTCCTGCCCACTTGCAGAAAGCTTTTACAGCACTGTGTGCACCTCGTTAAGGCAACAAGATGGAGTGGTTTGTCCCTGAGCTTCATGGAATCAATCCAGAAGCTTCTGCCATTTTGTCCCACCCATTTGGGACAGAAAAAAACTTCTGTTCAAAGCATGTTAAGACAACCCCAAAGGTGCTTTTTCAAGAGGCAACTGGACTTTCTGACAACAGAGTTGATATGTTTGGTGAATGTTTCCAATTTCTATGATTTCTGTGGACAGATATATCAAATTCACACAGGAAGATGTTAAGGAAAATAGTCTAGCCTTCCTGGATTGTGCAGTACACATTAAGGAAGACAGAAGCTTTAACATTGAAGTTTACAGAAAACCCAGTGACACAGATCAATATTTACATTTTGATTCCCATTACACACTGGAGCACAAAATGAGAGTCATCAGAACCCTACACCACTGAGCTGAAGGCCTGTCTACCAGCAAAGATGGGAAAGAAAAAGAATGAAAACACATCAAGGAAGCCCTCAGAATGTGTGGCTATCCCAAGTGGGCCTTCATCAAATTTCAAAAAAGATCTTAAAGGAGCCCGTCCATAACAGACAACAAAGAGAACAATAAATGAAGCAACACTGTCATTCTATACATTGCAGGAATATTGAAAAACTCAGAAGGATCTTCAGCCAACACAACGTATGTGCACACTTTAAACCCAAGAATACAGAAAGGCAGAAGCTTGTCCACCCTAAGGACCACACCAAGACACAAACCGAGCAATGTGATATATACAGTACAATGCAGTGAACCATGTGCAGATCTGTACATTAGGGAAACAAAACAACCACTTCATAAATGCATGACACAACATAGGAGAACAAACCCATCAGGACTAGATTCAGCAGTCCATCTGCATTTAAAGGACAAAGGTCACTCTTTTGAAGACAACAGAGTTCATATTTTGGACAGAAAGGACCGCTGGTTTAAAAGAGTGGTCAAAGTGGGCATCTATGTCAAAATTGAACAGCTCTCTCTCAACAGAGGAGGGGATAGACATCATGTATCTCCAGTCTACAACACAGTAGATTTCAACAATTCCAAGAAGGCTCCATACCCCTTTGCACCAATGATGACAGAGATAAACCTCCTGGTTTTTCTCACACAAACCTTAACAAACTTGCTAAAAGGGTGCAAATGACCAGCTGTCTGCAAGGAATATAAATCCTTCCATTCGCCACCATCCAGTCAGAGCTGAAGAAGCTTCTTGGATGAGAAACGAAACGTCTTCAAAGAAAAACCAGAAAGTCCAGTTGCCTCTTGAAAAAGCACCTTTGGGACAACCATGATCTGAATGACATATTAAGACAGCAAAACAGAGTGGTTGTCCTTGGCTGCATGGCTCATTCCTGAAAGTGGCAGCAGTACTAGAATGCAATTTAGAGATTGGAAACATGGCGGTCACTTCTGGAATCACGCCATGTGGCTGAGGGACAAAATGATGCATTCTGCTTCACTAATGAATGGGTGTACAACCTTTTGGAAATCTCCAGGGTCACATGGCGTAATTCCAGAAGCAGTCACCATGTTTCCAGCAGCCAAATTGTATTCTGATAGCTGTAAATATTATGACCCCTTCTAGGTCTTGGAGCTCTGCTAAAACTATTTGAGAAAGAGGGTGTTTGGCATAATGGAGTGGGAATCATGCCTAAGGTCTGGGGAGGCCATCTTGGTGGAAGTGGGATAAAGCCTGTGGGGAGCCAATGAGTGAAAAGCAGATCACAGGGTATCCTGGTGAATGGGGGAGGCTTAGGAGGGGCAGAGCAGGTGGGCATGGGCCTGTACTAAGCTTCCAAAGGCCTCCACCACACTGAAGTACTCCATGCACTACTTAACAACCTACATATTCATTTAACAACTGCATTGGGAAGAGTAGGGAAAGAAGGATCATTAAGTGAGATACTTCACAACAGCTGTCACACCATGTGGCCATAATGGGCAGGTGCCATAAAGGTCATATTTTGAGGACTACCTGTACTTTACCTAATGCCACTAGACCAGTGGTGGGATTCAAAAAAAATTACTACCAGTTCTGTGGGCGTGGCTTGGTGGGCATGGTATGGTTTGGTGGGTATGGTTTGATGGGTGTGACAGGGGGAAAATCTCCATTTCTACTCCAATCCAGGGGAAGGATACTGCAAAACCCCATTCCTTCCCCACCCCACTAACCTGCTTTCCAGCTCCCTTCTCCTGTGCAGGGCAACAAAAGAAGACCCAGCCAATCAGCTGGGACTCGGAAGGAAGGCAATAGATGGGGGTGGGGCCAGTCAGAGGTGGCATTTGCTGGTTCGCCGAACTACTCAAGATTTCTACTACCAGTTCTCCAGAACTGCTCAGAACCTGCTGAATACCACCTCTGCACTAGACTTTGAAAATACTTGTATAACAGTCATCTTTTTCCTAGCCAGGAAGAACTGCTGCAGTTGTCTAGGGCTTCTCTCCTAAAAATAAACTGTCCAGCATATATGTCATAACTCATTAGAAATCATTAAAATAAACAGATGATGTGCATATAAACCTTCATCCATCTTATTTCAGCATGAGTTATACTGTAGGCAAGGGCAACTGGATGTTTCTGTAGAATGTCTTTTCTTCAGGGGGCAGAAAGTGTGCTTTTGATTTATACTCCCCTGATAGAATTCCCAATGGGGGGGAAAAAAACATGCAAGAGAGTTCTGGGTCAGAAATCTCCACTGAAATTACAATGATGTTTTGGCCAAGCATTCCCATGTCATTGTGGTCCAAAACAAGAAACTAAAAGAAACAGTTCTAAGGAAGGCATAACTTGAAACAAACCCAAAACTTTAATCCGAGCTATTTTCCCCCATCTGCAAGCCTTCCTCGGCAGCATATCACCACATCCTCTTTCCTTGAGAAGTCTCCATCTAGACATAAAGAAGGCATATTGCCAAAAACTGGCGAGGTGAGAGTAGAAGCTGAAAGTCATTGGACAAATTAGCATTGTGTGATCTTAGCTTTCAAATGACCTCCTTGCTGTAAAAACAAGATTATGTAAGTGTTCTGGTGGAAAGTGCAGCTGTTTTACAGCACTGCCATCTTGAGGTTGGTAAACAGAGGATTGCAGCAGGAGACTGTGCTCATTCTCCTCATAACCTTTACAAATCAGTGGCCAGGATGTAATTTGTGAGACTTGCTGGTCAGTCCTCTCCATAGCTATTTAATTTAATGGGGTCTGCTTTGACACAATTCTTAACTTTTTCTGGATATTTGTTTAGGCTGCAATCAATGCTCAATTCTGACTTTGCACATTTTCTTTCAGAGCAGTGCCTAGTACTGCATAGATTTCTCCTCTGTCTCTCACTCAAAAAATAGTTATTTGTCAAATGGCAAATACAATCTCTTTTTCTCCAGTGAATTGTTCAGAATAGCATATAGACGTTAGCTGTGCGACTGGCACAGGGCCTTTTAAAATAATCTCTAGGAGATTGAAAGGGCTGAATGTCATAAATCTCTCCGCAGTCTGCTTGATTTTGAAAAAGTGGGCCTTATTTCCTCTTTTTAATTTAAGTGATTTTTAAATATCTTTGGGGACTATTATTTTACATGTTCAAGTGCTATTGAGCTTGGTGGCACAGTGGTTAGAAAGCAGTATATAAAGAAAATTTGTATAAGATGTTTTACAGGTGGCACTTACTCCCAACAAGAATAGCAAGAATGTTCAAGAACAAATCTGAAAAATGTTGGAAATGTCATCAGATACCTGGCTCATATTACCATATGTGGTGGACGTCTACGGATGCTAAAAGATATTGGACTAAAATCCACACATGGTTGGAAAAAATGACAAAAAAAACACATAGACTTGAAACCAGAGATATTTTTATTGGGAATTTTACCTGAAATATACAGTAAGGAATTGAAATATTTGATTGTAAATGTATTAACAGCGGCTAGGATTGTATTTGCTAAAAAATGGAAAAATGAGAAAATACCAACGCAGGAGGAAGTTATTAAGAAAATAATGGAATGTGCTGAAATGAGTAGATTGACATTTGAAATCAGAGAACAAGAAGATGAACAATTTTATAAAATTTGGGGTTTATTTTATCAATGGTTAGAGTTAGACAATAAAATATGGTAATTAAATATTTAGAATTTTAGAATATAAAGAATACATAAAGATGTATTATCTTTATTATAATCATAATATAATTATGGGATAGATTTGAGATGATAATATGAATTGTCATAAAATAAATTAATTAAAATATGGATTATCTTGCATAATATGAACGAATAATAGTATAGTCAAATGATTGATTAACAATGATATTAATGTATTGAGGAATATTTGATAGATAATATGAGAACATATGCAAGTAATTGTAAGTGATGACTATGAAGTAGATGCACCAAACAATTTATAAACCAACCGACACACTGTATGTACATAAGTGGAAGATGGCTTGATGTTTTTATGTTGTGTTTGTGTATGTTTATCTAAAAAAATAATAATAATAAAAAAAGAAAGCAGTATTATTGCAGGCTAACTCTGCCCACACACTGGAGTTGGATCCTGATGGGTTCAAAGTTAACTCAGCCAGCCATTCTTCCGAGGTCAGTAAAATGAGGAGCCAGATTGTTGGGGGCAATATGCTGACTGTAAATCATCCAGAAAGTGCTGTAAAACAGTGTGGTAATATTTAGGCTAAGTACTATTGCTATTGCTATCATCCTACCAATTGTTAGGACTATTATAATCCAAACAAATTCATCATAAAGGTAATTTATACACTTTTAATTTACATCAGTGTGTCTAATGTATTTTGTTACAAAATGGGTTACCCTGCAATCCATGAGCAAAAGGGTGTCTCCACAGAGCAACAGTTTTTGAACCAAGGTATCTCAAAGGGGTTAATTTACAAAATCCGGGATCCATGACTCCTGTGGAATTAAAATTTGGCAAATTTTATAAAACATTTTATGACATAAGAATCATCATAAAACAGTTTATGAATTAATACAAAATGTCATAAAAATTTCCTGTGCTGTGCTATACCAGTTCTAGAGAACTGGTAGCGGAAATTTTGAATAGTTCAGAGAACCGGCAAATACCACCTCTGTCTGGAGATTTTACAGTATCCTTCCACTACCACACCCACCAAGCCACACCCACAGAACTGGTAGTAAAAAAAAATTGAGTCCCAACTTTTCCAATGAAGGTAGTTCTGTCCTTGTTGAAGGTATTGAGGAATATGGTAAGAAAATATCTATGAAAGGACGACCCAATGGGATACAGATTGTCTATTTTATATACAGGAACTGATTATATTGCTATTTTATTATACAATACTATATTTTAGTCAATAGCACTCTCCATCACCCCTGAAATGCTAATTTTAGGTCAACACCTATGACACACAGTAGTGTGCCTTTTAGCAGAGAGGAATGCCAATGGGCTCAGGAGAAACTGCCAGTGACTCCTGTTCCTACTTGCCACCATTTGCCACTAAAACAGATTGCATTTCTCTGCCTAATGTAAGAGCCAGAGAAGATTGTGAGAACAGCCAGCAACAAGCTGCCATTTAAAGTTTCAGTAGTGAGTTCCTAAATGAATGATGTAGTATTGTAGTATCTTTCAATAGCATTGTCAGAAACTTGCAAGAATGAATCTAGTAGATCCATTTTGGCAGTGTGTAGCTCTGAGCTCCAGTTCCAGCAGCTGTTCAAAGATGCTGGGTTCTATGATCAGGAAACACTTTTCCATCAGTGGGCCATAGAGACCACTTTATAGTTTCTACATAGCTATAAATGGATTTAGTATAATTTATCTTGAATTCTGTTGACCCTTATCTCAGTGGTCCCCAACCTTTTTTATGCTGCGGCCCGGTACCGGCATCAGCTGGGTGCCGCGGCCCGGTACCGGCATCAGCTGGGCGCCGCCATCTTGTTTTGATGAAAAAGTGCTTCCGGTGAGCTCACCGGAAGCAGTTTTTCATCAAAACAAGATGGCGGCGCCTAGCGCTTCCAGTGAGCTTTTCCGGGCAGAAATGGCTTTCTACCCAGAAAAGCTCACCGGAAGCACTTTTTCATCAAAACAAGATGGCAGCGCCCAGAAAACCAGCGGCCCGGTAGGATTTGTTCCACGGACCGGTACTGGTCCGCGGACCGGTGGTTGGGGACCCCTGCCTTATCTAACATTAATCAATGAGAAAACGTGCTTTGCATGTGAGTCTTACACACACAGGTAGGACATTTCTGAATAGGACTCAAGCTACCACATGAAACAAGCAGACTGGCTGCATAGGCTGAGTCACACTAAGATAGTTTAGTGTGTTCTAGAATCATACTAATAATACAATGGATAATAATAACTGGATGGAAGCATTCCTGTCAAACAGACAACAAATGGTCAAAGTTGGGAGTGTCCTATCAAATTCTGTACCTGTCAATAGTGGTATCCCCCAAGGCAGTGTTCTAGGACTAACTCTCTTCATACTCTACATAAATGATCTCTGTGATCATATTAAGAGCAACTGTGTTCTCTTCGCTGATGATGTAAAGCTGTTCAATACCACAGACAATACTGCTACCTGTCAAAAAGATCTTGACTATGTATCAGAATGGTCAAAGAAATGGCAACTTCAAATCTCAACAAATAAATGCTCTGTCTTACATATTGGCAAAAAAAAATATCAGAAAATAAAATACAAGCTGAATAATCAAGATCTTATTGATGATCCAAGCTCTGTAAAGGACCTTGGAATACTCACCTCTAATGATCTAAGTGCTAGAGCCCACTGTAACTCCATAGCCAAAAAGGCATTAAGAGTTGTTAACCTAATCCTACGTAGCTTTTTCTCTGGTAATATCACACTACTAACTAGTGCATACAAAACATTTGCTAGACCAATACTCGAATACAGCTCACCAGTCTGGAACCCACATTAGGTATCTGATATTAACACAGTTGAGAAAGTCCAGCAATATTTCACAAGAAGAGTTCTCCACTCCTCTACTCGTTGCAAAATACCTTATGCCACCAGACCTGAAATTCTAGACCTAGAAAACCTTGAATTACGCCGTCTTCGGTCTGATCTAAGTATGGTATATAAAATCATATATTGCAATGACTTACCTGTCAATGAATACTTCAGCTTCAACCATAACAACACAAGAGCACACAATAGATACAAACTCAAGGTTAACCGCACCAAACTTGATTGCAGGAAATACGACTTCAGCAACAGAGTGGTCAATGTCTGGAATACTCTACTTGACTCTGTGGTTTCTTCCCCAAACCCCAAAAACTTTAACCTTAGACTGTCTACTATTGACCTCACCCCTTTCCTAAGAGGTCTGTAGGGGGCGTGCATAAGCTCACCAATGTGCCTACCGTCCCTGTCCTATTGCTTCTTTTATTTTTCTTATATGTACCTATTTCATGTATTCATAACGATGTATATACTTATACCTATTATCTTGTAAGCGATTGACAAATCAAAATAAATAAAATAAATAAAAACAATCATATGGTAAAATCTATATGTTTTATCACTTTCCCTTTAGATCTAATTCAGAATCTCACTTGGTCCAGCATAAGACATTTTACTGAGAAGTACAGCAAATTCAAGTAGTCCTTGTTTAGTAACCGCAATTAGGACTAGCAATTTGGTCACTAAACAAAGTGTTGTTAAATGAAACCATAACTGTGCCTAAGATCCTATTCATTTTCCTTTGTTTTACAGGCCTGTGAAGATCATAAATGTAAGCATTGAACATAAACCTATTTTTATCATTCTGTAACTGTAAACATTCACTAAACAAGGATTATCTTAATTACTTTCGTTTTTCCAAGGATATGAGCATCGTTCTCAAAACTACTTTGATACGTGAAATTCAAATTGTTCCTTAGCCTTAGAAAAGAGTTAATAACTTAAGCAATTAACCATTGGTTTCCTTTTCATAATAGTCTAAATTAATGTCAAAGTCAGTTTTCTATGTGCCAAATGATATGGCCTGGCCTTGATTCAAGCTTTTAAGCCAAGACAGGACATTTATTTCTTTTTTATTTGGCTTTAAAGCAGCATATTCAGATGTGCTGGATGATAACAACTATTGGAGAAATCGTGTCATACTTTTGTCTTGGCCACCTTGGCTAAAAGTTGGATTAAGTCCAGGAAAATAAAGGATGTGTGATAATTATAATAACTGCCAACTATATGTTGGGAGCCAAGTCATTCACCTAGCAACTAAACATTCACCTGTGCTGTGTGACTCTTCCAGCTAAGAAAACCTCCTCTTTTCCTTCAAGCTCCAGACAGATAAATGGTTATATCCTGGCAGGTGATGTGGAGGAAAAGGAAAGGTGACACAGGACAGTTCAATTACAGTGATAAAGCGATGAGCTGTAATTATGGGAGAGTCAAATTCAAAGTGAGGCTTTAAAAGAAGGTCAAACAGCAAAATAGGATTTATCTAGAATTGTGTCTTAGCATATACTAATCTGACCACAGGTGCAATTTGGGGACTGCTCCTTGTCAGATGGAGCTCTCTTCCTATATAGAAGATGCTAAGAAGTGATTCTACCTTATGGCACTCATCCTCTGGGGATAAAATCTATAGAGACATTAGGTTTGCCCTCTGTTTTAATGGACAGAAAGCCTCTGTTTTTGACTGCTCCATGGCAGGCAAATTCTACAGTAGCATTTCTATCCATGAATAAGCAGTGCTACAAAAATATTAGGAACCTCAAATCAGAGGCCTTCTTTTGTTCTAATCATAGGATGACTGAGCCTCCTTGTTTCCCTTAGCTGATTTCCTATCAAGCTCCCAAGCAAATTATCTGTCCTTTTTCCTCCCCAAAGCCAGCCCTTCACTGTCTTGACTTCCATCTTTTTGGTATAGTCCTAGCTGTAACTGTCACTCCTGCATGCCTATGACAATTCTCAGTCATCCAGGTCATGGTTGTCCCAAAGGTGTTTTTTTTCAAGAGCCAATTGGACTTTCTTGTCTTTTCGCTTCTCATCTAAGAAGCTTCTTCAGTTCTAGTTTCCTCTTGGGGGAAAAAAAAAACACCTTTGTTACCCCTGCAGTTCCACTGCTTCAGATATCTACATTTTCTCCATTTTCAAAGGACTAATCTGTAGCCTTCTCTATTGCCTGTCCCAGAACGTATTGTGTTGTGAATCAATAAAAGTTTATTTATTTAAATATTTTATTTTTCGTTTCTTTTCAACCCTTCTTTCCATTAAACCTCATTGTTCTATTGCAAACTGCAATAAAAGCAGTAGTAACTAAGGAGGGTAGTTAGATATTCTGGAAGCCTAGTCCAAAACAACTGGATGGCTTCATTTCCTGTAAACCTGTCTCTCTCACTCCCTCTTTCTATTGTTTTTCCATTTACCACCATGATATTTTGCAAACAGTAGGAACCACTAGACCAATTACAAATGCTTCATGTTTAGCTATTAGTACTTTTAGGGAAAAAAATATGTTGGTCTATTTTCTGAGCCAGGTCATGGAAATAAACACTCTGGGCAACTGGTTTGAGCAGAGGTGCTATTCAACCGGTTCGCACCTATTCGGACAAACCGGTAGCGGTTATTTGGCATGGTGGGTGGCAATCCCTGGCTGGCCACGCCCCCAACCCGGTCTCCCAGTCGCTCACTTGCGACCGCTCTCCTAGCTTTCCATTCGCCACATCCTCTTTCTCCCCGGGGAAAAGGAAGAAAGGCATGGACGCTGCAAATATCACTTTCCCCGTGTGAGTTAAAGTGTCTGGAGTGAAAAAGAGTGCGGTCTGACAGAGGGGGTGGGGGTGAATCGAGCCTTGGAGCACTTTTGCAATGTAAAAGAAATGCATTTTGGAAGCAGGTCTTTTAAAAACTTATCCAAGGATTCCCCATGGATGCTGCAAGTATCACTTTCTCCTTGTGAGTTAAAGTGTCTGGAGTGAGAAAGAGTGAGGTCTGACAGAGGGGGTGGGGGAATCCACTCCAGCCTTGGAGAAATTTAAAGGAGCTGCTTCCAAAATGCTTGTCTGTTAAGTGCTCTCTCTCTCTCTCTCTCTCTCTCTCTCTCTGTGTGTGTGTGTGTGTGTGTGTGTGTGTGTGTGAGAGAGAGAGAGAGAGAGAGAGAGAGAAAGAAAGAAAGAAAGAGGAAGGTAGAGAAAGAAAGAAAAAAATAGGAAGAGAGAGATAAAACTCTGTGCTATTATTTTTAATTGTTCCATTATTTATCATGTGTTAATATTTTACACTATCCCTACACCTAGAGTGATTTTTTTTGCCTTTCTTTTGCCCAGGGCTACCACATATTTTTCAGGGTTTACATGCATTCAATGTCAATAGTCCAGAGCATAAAATATACATGTGTTTAACAAGAGTTGAAAGGGACCTTGGAGGTCTTCTAGTCCAACCCCCAGCTCAGGCAAGAAAACTGAGGATGCCAAACTCTGAGTAGAAATCCTGGGAAAGGTGTCAGAATAATACTTAGAAGGGACCTTGGGGTGAACCCTATACCATTTCAGAGAAATGGCTGTCCAGTCTTTTCTTAAAAACTTCCAGTGATTGAGCACCCAGAACTTCTGGAGACAGGCAGTTCCACTGGTTAATTGTTCTCACTCACAGGAAGTTTTTCCTTAGTTTTAGGTTGCTTCTCTCTGTTCAGTTTCCATCCATTGCTTCTTGTTTGTATTCTGCTTCTTTGGAAAATACATTGTCCCCCTTTCTTTGTGGCAGCCCCTTAAAAGCCTGCTGCCTATCACACTCTTGAGTAAAGCATGTGAGCCATTTCCTCCTTTTGGTGGTCCATGAAAGTACATCTATAGTATGCACATAATAAAGTCAAAAAAAGGTGAACAACATTTTTACAGAACTATAGATAAGTTGAGGCTGGGTGACAAGGAATGGCTGGGAGGGGAAGGGCCAGGTGAGGCACCCCTTGATGTGAGTGACATTGAGTTGGCCACGCCCACCCAGTCACATGACCACCAAGCCACGCCCACCCAGTCACATAACCACCAAGCACGCCCACCCAGTCTCATGACCACTAAGCCACACCCACCCAGTCACATGACCACAAGACACGCCCACCAAATAAGCCACGCCCACAGAACCGGTAGTAAAAAAATTTGAATTCCACCACTGTGTTTGAGGCAGAGGATAATTGATTTGACAGCACAGTAGTCTGTATAGCTCTCAAAGGTGACCATGAATTGAATGGGGGGAACGGGACAGTAATTTCTATACAGAAGTTTGTCTTTTATCATATTTTTGAAGATATGTTTGGAGATGTGTTAATGACAGGGAGGAAGTGCCACTTTCTCACTCTGTGAGACATGTTAATAATTAATCTTTTGAGGTGTTACAATTTTGGGCAAGGACTCTGGGGGCGGGGGGGAGAACCTATCTTTGTGTAATCAAAGGCTTTTTTAAATTTTTATTCTTTAAAAACAAAAATACAAAAATCTCATTTCCATTAACAGTTATTGTGTCATTGTATATACATGTTTCTTATTTTGTGACTATACATTATTTTTATCCTTATCCTTTTCTTGTCTTGAGGAGATTATTTATGATTGAGTTAAATTGGAGTTTGTCAACTTCTTAATGGGAGATGAACTTGGTCAATTTCAGTCTGTGTTTGAATATAGAAAGATTTTAAGCGGTTTTTTGTTCGATCATCTGGGGATTGCCTACTAGAAGTGGAGTGGACTGGCATGGAGTGGGGTGAGAGATATGGGGGTGGGGGGCATTTGGCTTTTCCTGCCTCAGAACTAAAAATGCTACCAAGTGAAATAATTAACTAAAAAAATCTGGCCTTGGGATTCAGGGAAGATGGATGATCCAAAACAAAATGGATGAAGTTTGCAAGTAACCAAAGGCAGTTATTCAGGATCAAAGACTAAGCCAGAAATAGCATTTTTGGAATGTTTTATATGGTTGTGTATCAATCTTTGGTTGTGAGCCATGATTTACAGTACTAAATGAACTGCTTGGCTCTACTAGGCATACTAAGCCACAAACTGGCCAATCGCATTACTATCCATTGTTGTAAATCAGGGGTGTCAAACTCAAGGCCCCTGGTTTGGATCCAGCCCACAGGGTGCTTAGATCTGGCCTGCCTGGAAACAGTGAAGGAGTGGCACGTGGTGCCTCTGCCAGCAAAAACAGGTTCTCAAGCTCTGTTTTCAGCTGAGACAGCCTCCTGCAACCCTCTGCTAGTGAAAATGGAGCTCCGTTTTCACTGGCAGAGGGTTAAAGTAGGCCGTCACAGCCAAAAACAAAGCTGAGGAGCCCATTTTCACTGGCAGAGCATTTGGGCCACCACAGGCACTGACATTAGTGATGTTGAGCTGGACATGCCTACATAGACCACGCCCACCCCAGCCCTCCAAGGTCAAATCCTGATGCAGCCCTCAATGAAATCGAGTTTGACACCCCTCTTGTAAATGTTATGTTATGGCTACTATTAAAAGTACTACTGCATACTGTGCAGCTTGATTTTCTTTTGCAAATTTCTCATCCAAACACATGACCTGATCTAACCCTCTTCAGTAACTGAGAGACGAACCAGGGGTGGGATTCAAATTTTTTAACAACCAATTCTGTGGGCGTGGCTTAGTTGGTGGGCGTGGCCAACTCAATATCACTCACATCGAGGTACGCATCTCCTTGCCTGGCCTCTCATGACTGTGGGAATGCTGCAACAGTCGTAAGTGTGAAAAATGGTCATAAGTCACTTTTTTCAGTGCCATTGTAACTTTGAATGTCACTCCACACAAGCAAAGTACCAGCAAAGGAGGGGAAAAAAACTCCAGAGAGGTTCCTGAGACAGGAAGTCTAGTCCTGCCAAGAATGCAATAAGGGTTAACGGAGAGGCAGTTTCTGTAAGCAACACCAGAATGTTTCCTTCCTGCCTTCCTTACAGGATTAGGCCAGTAATTTCTTCTAACAACCAGTTCTCCAAACTGCTTAGAATGTTAACAACCGGTTCTAGCGAATAGGTGCGAACTGGTAGAATCCCACCCCTGAGACCAACGAGATCATAGCCCTTAGATGATGAAGCTGAGCAAATGAAAAACTGATAACACAACCCAACCAGCATGATTGACGTGTCACCAAATTGAGTAGAATAAGCTTTCAGAAAGCTCTCTATATATATACATTCTATTTCCTATTATCATAACCGAAGATAAGAAAAATAAGCTAAAACAGGAGAGCTGTGCGTACTTGATGAACATAATCAAAAAAATTATTATACAAAGACAGTTTGTTGCAGTAGAAACTATTTGGACATTTCTAAGATGGTCCCTTTAGGAAATACTGACGCAAAAACCATCTTGAATATTTTTGCAGTTGGCTATCTCTTCTCTCATACCTTAACAGGTATTTCCTGTTAAGTACTGATCTGATTCAATATTGCCCATTTTTTTCCTAAGTATTGGGGTCACCGAGATTCTATAAAATTATATTGTTTAATTACAAGGAGAAAAAACAGATATAAAACAATCCTAAGTGTTAAACGCATCTTCAGACAAAGAAAATGTATCTGAACATTCCTAAGTGATTTCATTTTTCTACCTTCTCACTAGATAACAATACTTACATTGCGGCAATCATATAGATTTAGTCTATGGAAGATAGACTGACTTCCTCAGCTGATGAATGAATGGAATGATTTTAATTTGGTGCAACCAGAGGTTTTATAATCCATCCCCTGAAGCAGAACATGATGCTAAGTATCCTTGTCCAAATTTTTCAGAATTTAACTCCCTTAATAACTTCATCAATAGGCCTTTCTTTCTTTCTTTCTTTCTTTCTTTCTTTCTTTCTTTCTTTCTTTCTTTCTTTCTTTCTTTCTTTCTTTCTTTCTTTCTTCCTTCTTTCCTTCCTTCCTTCCTTCCTTCTTTCCTCCCTCCCTCCCTTTTCTTTCTCTCTCTCTTGAGATGATTTCATTTGCAAAACCATCAAAAACTATTCTGAATGTTTTCAGTTTTTCCTACAGCAAACATATAAACAGATGCATCGTGGTTTTTACATTTCTTATGAAAACTATAGAGCAATAACATATGAAAATTATCTAACATTGTTATCTCAGTTGTGGCAAAATATTGTTCTCTGTTAAATTTGCAGCCATTTCTTTGTAAGTACTAAGAAGTCACTTGCTCTCCATGGCATCCAATCACCACGGCAGGGATCCCTAAAATCTGGAATATACTTATTTCATAAAAGCAAAACGGTCCAACCTCAAGTCTTTGTTACTAAATTTGTGCATATGCTTTTCAGGCATGAGAAGCTACTGACTAGGCAAGTTGATATTGGACAAATCCCTGATTAGACCTTTTGTAATGTTAAGCATTCCTACTGTGCTGGAATTGATTAGTTACATTTAGAGAAATGCTATTCGAACAGTAAGTCATTTAGCCATCTTCTCATTTTCACACATCATTCAGCATCCTACTGTCCTATGGCCCATTCTTTCCTCCTGTCTTACAACAGCCTACACAGCATGTCCCCTGCCATTGTTTGGTATAGTTTAAGATGGCATGGAGAAGAAAATGGCAATGTAAACATATGGTGATCATTGTTACTAAAATGGTTAGCAGTGCTATGGCACTTATTGTTCCATGGAGCAAGGAAGGAAAAGAAGTAATGATGGTTCAATCAATGCAATAAACTACTTGATACTGATAAGTTTAGAATGCAGTCCGAGGACATTTGGATCCTAGCAAAAGGCTTTGCATGGAAGAAGATTCAGCACCAAGCAGAAAATATATTGCGATGAGGTTGAAACAGGTTTTTTTTAAATAACACAAAAAGTAACACATTTCAGGCTTGTTGAAAATGCTGTCCAAATTGTGATATAACTCAGTACCAACTATCAAAATGGGCTTCATGCTTAACATAATTCATATTTATTCCTATGAATTTTTGAGTGGGTGTTTAAAGTATCAGTGTCTTGTATATTATTTGTCTAGCAAGGATTCCTTTTTCTGCAAAAAATAATATCTGTTGATAGTCAGGCTTTTTTAAATGAGTCTTAGCTTCCATAGCTGAAATCATGCATTGGCATGAAATATTATGATTAATATTAGTTTATAAGCAGAATATGCCCATTGACCTGTAAGCACTTGAAAATGGAAAGTTCAAAGAAACCAGGACTAATAAAAGCAATGTGCGATCGCTGGAATCCTGACACAAAGAGTTATCCAGTAGTAGCAGGATTGTGACCATTAGTAATCTAGGCATACTAACTAGTTTTAGGGCAAATCCAAAAGTAATTAGGAAATGATTTGGTGATGAAGAATTTTGTCTATAGAATTGGAAGGCAAGATTTAAACCGGACAATACCTCTGCTTGTGGCTGTTTATGTATAAATGGTCCTTTGGATTGGGGCCAGAGACCGCTACTTTTTGAGATCCAATACATTACATTGTTTGATTCATTATATGTATAAAAAGAGGATATTTGAAGAACTAAGAAGGAGCAGAAATTCTTATCTGGCTTCTTCTTGCCCTATTGAAGAGTAATGTTTTTGGCTGAAAATGAATTTGCTTTTCCTTTGTCCCTAAGCAAAATATAGTTTAAGCTAGCATCAGCAGGGATTATTTGTATATGAAAGAAATAAGCAGAGCTGTTGCCAACTGCTTCCAGTGCCTGCCAAAATACACGCTGGGTGTTATTGCTGAGGTACAGTCTTCTCTGTTGTGACACTTGAGTTCTGAAACCTTTGTTTAAAACGGGATGAAGTAAAATAGCCTGAGTCTATATATAGCAGCATATGGAATATGATAGGGAATCATCTGAATACAGAAGAAAATCAAAAAGACAAAAATGCCAGCTTCCACAAATAATCCATAAAATATAAACATTTTAAGCAGGTTACATGGAAGAAATCAGTGGTAGGATTCAAAAAAATTTTTATTACCAGTTCTGTGGGCGTGGCTTGCTAGGCGTGGCAGGCAGGGATGGGATTCAAAAATTTTTAACAACCAGTTCTGTGGGTGTGGCTTAGGTGGTGAGTGTGGCTTGGTGGTCATGTGACTGGATGGACATGGCTTGGTGGTCATGTCATTGGGTGGGCGTGGCCAACTCAATATCACTCAGATCGAGGCACGCATCTCCTCGCCTGGCCTCTCATGACTATGGGGATGCTGCAACAGTCAGAAGTGTGAAAAATGGTCATAAGTCACTTTTTTCAGTTCCATTGTAACTTTAAATGGTCACTCCACACAAGCAAAGTACCAGCAAAGGAGGGGGGAAAAACTCCAGAGACGTTCCTGAGACAGGAAGTCTAATCCTGCCAAGAATGTAATAAGGGTTAATGGAGAGGCAGTTTCTGTAAGCAACACCAGAATGTTTCCTTCCTGCCTTCCTTACAGGATTAGGCCAATAATTTCTTCTAACAACTGGTTCTCTGAACTGCTTAGACGGTTCTAGCGAATAAGTGCGAACTGGTAGAATCCCACCCCTGGTGGCAGGAGAAGGACAGTGTAAAATCTCTAGTCAGAGGTAGTATTTGCCAGTTCCCCAAATTATTCAAAATTTTTATTATCTGTTTTCCAGAACTGGTCAGAACCTGCTGAATACCACCTCTGGAAGAAATTGATGGTTAGTTCAAAAGGCTTTGCAACCTGTCTTTTGAGAATTCCCCATTGATCACAAATGAATTTATTTGTGGAAGAAAAAAAAAGTAGAAATTTCCTTTCTTAAAATGAGAATAAAGTAAAACGTAGACCTTCTACTGTGGCTCCTGAAGATGTGCCAGCTTGTAATTGTGGAATGATTTTTTTTTTTTACCTGTTAGCTGAGACATAAAGCTATATACCAGTGATGGCTAACCTTTTTGTTGTTGTGTGACGCGTGCGTACACATGCCTGCACCCATAGTACAATGCGTGTGTGACCCCCCCTGTGCTCCCCTGCCCACCACGCATGCGCACCCATCTCCTGCATGTGCCCCACCCAAAAATCATCTGGCTGGCAGAAGACGCATGTGCATACGCAGTGGAACTGAGCTGGGGCGACGGCTCACATACCCGCAGAAATGGCTTTGCGTGCCACTTCCTTTGCCATCACGGCTATATATCAAAGATGCTGAACTCTTTTGGACCAAAGAGCACAACTCACACTCGAGGGTCATGCTGGAGGCCAGAAGAAAAATTCAGCCTGATTTGATTCAATCTAATTGTTTAAAAAAACTTTGACTAGGGATGAGAAAGTAAAGTGGCTGTTCATGTACATGCATTCAGAGACGGCTTGGAACAGTTTTGAAAGGCCCACATGACCCTCAAAGTACCCCTTTGAAGACTGAAGATTGCAAGTCTAATTGGTACTATAAGGACAGGTGGCTGTTTTCCCAGGTGTGCATGTGTAAAATATTCTGGAGGGCTAATTCAATTATAATGCAGCTTTTTAATCCCCCCAAAAAAAAAACTCCCAAAAAGTCCAAGAGAAAATCAGCCTCTAAATCAGGAATTTAGAGATGACCATAAGACCTACAGCTTGCCCATCCCTCATGTAGGAATTAGGAACAAATCAGGGATGATAGAAAGCTACAGTATTTATTTATTTAGATTTAAGTGCTGCCTGATTCCAAATAAACTCTGGGTAGTTCACAATATAGTAACCAGAGGTGCTATTCAGCAGGTTCTGACCAGTTCTGGAGAACTGGTAGTGGAAATTTTGACTAGTTCAGAGAAACAGCAAATACCACCTCTAACTGGCCCTGCCCCCGTCTATTCTCTGCCTCCCAAGTCCCAGCTGATCAGCTGGGTCTTCTTTTGTTGCTCTGCACAGGAGAACGAAACTGGAAAGCAGGTTAGTGGGGTGGGGAGGAAATGGAGATTTTGCAGTAACCTTCCCCCAGGAGTGGGGAGGGAATGGAGATTTTGCAGTATCTTTCCCCTGCCACACCAACCAAGCCACATTCACCAAGCCACGCCTACCAAGTAACACCATGCCCACCAAGCCATGCCCACAGAACCAGTAGTAAAAAAATTTGAATCCCATCACTGATAGTAACCAATAAAAACACCATCCAAAACAATTAAACAAGTTGGAAGCTGGTTGCTCAATACAAAAAATAACATACTGATTGAAGCTTACTCACCTCTACTTTGATATAGTAAAAAAGAAGTATTTTAGGAAGTGAGCCAAAAATATTTTAGAAAGTGAGTTTGTGATACCAGAATATAAAGCATACTGCCTACCTAAATTAACACAGAGCAACAAAGTAAATGTGAGTGGATATCACTGTCACATACTATAAATCAGGGGTCCCCAACCGCCGGTCCGCGGACCGGTACCGGTCCGCGGAACAAGTCTTACCGGGCCGCTGGCTGCTGGGCGCCGCCATCTTTTTTTGATAAAAAAGTGCTTCCGGTGAGCTTTTCCGGGTAGAAAGCTCACCGGAAGCACTTTTTCATCAAAAAGATGGCGGCGCTAGCGCTTCGGTGAAGCTTTTCGGGTAGAAAGCCATTTCTACCGAAAAGCTCACGAGCTGCGCGCCGCATCTTTTGATGAAAAAGTGCTCCGGTGAGGTCACCGGAAGCACTTTTTCGTCAAAAAAAGATGGCGGCGCCCAGCTGATGCCGGTACCGGGCCGCGGCATAAAAAAGGTTGGGGATCACTGCTATAAATCTCAAATCCCTATTTATCTATTAGGCTCATTGGATGAATTTGAGGCAGAAATTGTCCTCAGACATTTCAAGGATATATTTCATATTGTTAAATCATTTTGTATAATTAATTTATCAACTGAATATAATAAATATTTTCTCTCTATAACAGTGCATAAATCTGTAGACCATGTTATTATTCCAATTGAATCATACTGCATATTTGTAAATACTCAAATACTTGCACAAAACAAATATGAACTCAATAGATGTAATGAAGTAAATAAAATAAATGTTTTAGTTGGCATATAATGTCTTTTTTAGAATAAGTTCCACTGTGCCATCCAGCACATAAATTAGAATTTGAGTTTGGCACTGTTACAAAATAAGAACTATGAAAAGGAGCTTTCTAAAGAAGTAAGAATAATACAGAGTTATATAGGCAATAATAATAGGCTAATAATTATTATACTAATATATCAGCCATTTTAAACCAGATAACTAATTTAAACAAATTCAAGCCACAAATAATAGCTCAAGCAAGTCTTTCCCAATAAATGGAAATCTTGTTTTTATTGCCTGCAGGTTCCAAGCCATTCTTAAACAGGATTATTATTATTTAGCATATGGCATACAGTGTCAGGACACACAATGCTAGACACACAATGCAGTCCTTACAGCCTAGAATGCTAGTTTATTCTGTTCAGTGCTTAAGTGCTTATCCTTGATGCACTATGGGTTGGTGAACTAGCTTTACATCAGCTAACTAGCGACACTCGGGTTGCTGACTGTTCTGGGCTCCTCCACCAGTCTCACTGCACCATGTGTCACAATGCCTTGTGTGCAGGCAGGTCCAGTGTCTCCGAACACATGAAAGCAGTGAGGTTTTCCCCACAAAAGTGGTATCCATTTATCTACATACAATGTTGCATGCTTTTGAACTGCAGGGTGGGCAGGAACTAGGGATCGAGTGACAAGTGCTCATGCCATCTCACGGAGGTGGGCTCAAACGGCTGGAGTGCAGACTATTTCTGGCTGGCTGTTCCAGTGTCATTAAGCATCTCTGCCACTCTGTCCCTACTTAAACAGGAAATACTTGGTAACTCCTCTGAAAAGTATTGCTTTGTTGTTATTGTTGTGATGTTACCAAACTGCAATAATAGCTGCAGCATATTCGTCTCCTGATGAGATGGTGCTCCTCCCATAAGCCGTTCTTACTTCTGTCCCATTTTTGTTTTGTTCTTTTGCATTGTCTGTTCGGTACAGTATTCAGGAGCTGCTCATCATGCTTAGCTTTCCTTTTAAGGTTTTCAGATGAACTTTTTTTGTAGATATAAATATTGTAAAATATTTTTTAAATGACAACTGAAGAAATCAATATGATCTTTTGTGGGCAGGGCTCAGAATTTTATAGCTGGTCAAATAAGGACCCACTTACTGTATTTCATCAGGAACATAAGCTGCCCATTTTGTAAGATTTCAAAAGTGATTTGCCCTTGCCCGCTTCTGAGAAAGAGTGACTGACCCATGGTCATCAACACATTTTGTGCCTATGGTGGGACTAGAATTCCCAGTCTCCTGGTTTCTAGTCTGATGTTTTAATCACTATACCGAACTGTCTTTCCAATTAAGGAATTAACCATTCCTTAACCATTTCTTTGACCTACATCTCTTCCTTTCTATACACATTGTACTATATCAGAATCGCAAAATTGTTTCCACACTTAAATCTTAAAATAGTTCTTTAAATATCAGTGGGAGTGAGAACATTCCACTGCCTCTTACAAAGTGGCTCTCATAACTTTTCCCCCCAAAAGTGGGTGGATCATTCTTATAAGCACTTTCATGCTTCAGAGATCTCGAAGGTGTTACCTGCACTAGAATTAATCGGACTTATTGTCCTCCATATGCAGATCATATGTCAATTCTTGGTGTCTGCCTATGTGTTTAGAGATTGCACAGATATTTTATCACAGGCCCAAGCAGGATGCAGAAAGGATAGTGGCATTGTCAGCACATAATCCTTTTTGATATTGTCATGGCCCCATCGGAGCCTGGGTCCGAGGAGGAGGATGAGATGAAGCTAGGGCCAATGGAACGATGGTCTCTCTGGCCTGGGAAGGATTGCCAGAGAAGGAGAGAGGGAGTAGGATGACTAAGCAAGGGGGGAGGAGAGGGCAGGTAGTGGAGGAGAGAAGCAATGGAGTTCCAGTGCGAAGCAATTATCTCCCCTCGATCCTCAAGCACAGAGAATGGAGAAGAGGCAGAATCAGTGCAGGACGACTCGGGGGAAGGCCCCTCTTCACAAGACTCACCTGAGGAATGAGATTTAAAGAGATGCCATTGGGAGGGGCACTTGTTGAGAACAAGCGTTGCCTTTTACCAGTCTGTCATGCCCCTGGTGGACACTGACTCTGAGGAAGAGAAGGAACAGCCAACAAGAAGTGTAAGCGTGGCTCCAGAGGTGGTGGAGGAGGCTGGGGAAGGCCGGCTGAGCAGTCAGAGGAGGACCCAGGCCCATCCCCTATCCATCCTAGGGCACGCAGGGAGGAGAGGATCAGGGTAAAACATGGTCTACTTGGGAGGGCCATGATCCTCTTCATGGGTTGCAGATGTGAGATTTGCATAAGAGTTTGGACCTGTGCACTAACAGACACAGGAGACAAATTAGTGTTTTATTCCTAAAGAAGGTTTATCTTGGTTGGCGTCGTTCTTCCAATGGACTGAACCTGGTTATCTTCCTGAAGTTGGCAATTATCTATCCTGATCTGTCGAGGAACTTTATTCAGTGCGGTTTGGTTTTGGTTTTTGCTTCATTATCGGCTCTTTGAATGTGAACTGTGTTTCTTGCCTTTGAAAAGTTATTTTGAAAATAGTTTACTTCTCCACTGTGAACAATTAAACAGTGAAGCCAAGTTGAAGGCATTAAAGGACTTTTATTCACGTTTTGGTTTTTGTTATATTTCTGAGATACTCTGGCTCATCACACAATCTCATGTGTTGTTACCAACGTCTGGATACTTTGCTGTGCCTCACCCTGCTTGCCTTGCTTGGCTGGCCTGGCTATGTGTGGGTTCACAAGTGACACAGTTCTACTCCGGGTTTGTGCTGCAGTCCCAGTGAACTCTTCCTGTGACAAGGACTCATTGGAACCAAATTCCCTGAACTGTGGCTGCTCTTAGAACTGTGCTGTTCCTCTGGATTAACAGCAACTAGACACGCACTTGGAGGTGCGTGTTTAGACATTGGTTCCTGGACTTGGGGTGAAAGGTGGGACTTTGGGGGGAAAGTTGGAGCAATAAAGGGGAGTTAAGCCTTTGTTCCAGATGTGCTGCTTTTGTGCCCGGTCCCAGGTCATCACAGATACCCTTTATGTCCTTTGCTAACTTCAGCTCATTCCGAGCTTTGCCTTTGCTGACATAGCTGCAGAGTTCAGCTATGTATTACTGCTCTGTATTCTTCTTTTGTGACCTGACACTCTTTCTATTTATTTTCAGTTCTTCACTATAATGTTTTGTTTTTAATATAATGACATTGGAGGTTTTTTTTTGCTGCCTTTCTTTTTTATATTTTTGTACTGGGCTCTATTGGGTTGGATTTTGGTTTTTTAAACAAAGTAATGTGATAAGGAAGGAACTAGGCAATAAAAAAAGTAGGTCACCTTGATAATTTTACTATAGACTGTAATATAGAATTGAAATGAGCAAGCTTGCTGTATTAATTTATTTGAGGGGTGGGCTCTAAGCTTTATTTCCATTAATTGCAATAGGATATTTCTGGCATTCTTTTTAAATAAGTTATTTCAATTTGGAAGAATATGTATGAGTATAAACATTTAAAATAAATATTTCCATTTGTCTGCTGTTGACAGCCAGCTATATAATCAAGCACTCTTATCAATAAACAAATTTACAGGTAAGTCTTTTAATTAAAATTATTAAATATTACAATTCAAAAATAGAAATTAATGCAAACTACAAACTAAAAAATATAAGTTAAAAAAAGAAAAAGAAACTATATAAAGAAGTAACTTAGTAGTTTATCACCATCTTAAAATCAATGAATACTCTCTACCTTCCATATTTCATCTCTTAACTATAATCAAAATCAAAGGGCCTCATCATTCATTCGTTATTGGCAAAAGTCAATTAAAGATT